>NC_090657.1:70000945-70300945 GCF_040937935.1 Hyperolius riggenbachi
GCCACGGATGTCTCAACACACTGAAAGTGGCCTATTTTGTACACCATGCGGAAGGCGGCCTATTTTTTACACCAAGCAGGAGGCGGCCTGCTTTGTAGACCACCGGAAAGGCGGCCTGCTTTGTAGACCACCGGAAAGGCGGTTTTTTTTACACTACCCAGAAGGCTGCCTATTTTGTACACAATGCAGAAGGCGGCCTATTTGGTAGACCACACAGAAGGTAGCCTATTTGTAAGACCACGTAGAAGTCAGCCAGTTGGTAGACCACGCAAAATGTGGCCTGTTTGGCAGAACACACTGAAGGCGGCCTATTTTTTTAGACCATGTAGAAAGGCTGCCTATTTTGTACACCATGTAGAAAGGCTGCCTCTTTTTACACCAAGCAGGAGGCAACCTATTTTGTATACCACGGGGAAGGCAGCCCGTTTTTTACACAATGCAGAAGGCGGCCTATTTTTTACACCAAGCAGGAGGCGGCCTATTTTGTAGACCACCTGAAAAGCAGCCTTTTTTTTTACACTACCCAGAAGGCTGCCTATTTTGTACACAATGCAGAAGGCGGCCTATTTGGTAAACCACACAGAAGGCAGCCTATTTGTAAGACCACGTAGAAGGCAGCTAGTTGATAGACCACGCAAAATGTGGCCTGTTTGGCAGAACACACTGAAGGCAGCCTATTTTTAGACCATGCAGAAGGCAGCCTATTTTGTACACCATGTAGGAAGGCTGCCTATTTTGTACACCAAGCAGTAGGCAACCTATTTTGTATACCACGGGGAAGGCAGCCCGTTTTTTACACCACCAAGGCTGCCTATTTTTTGTACAGTGCAGAAGGCGGCCTATTTTTTACACCAAGCAGGAGGCGGCCTGCTTTGTAGACCACCGGAAAGGCAGCCTGATTTGTAGACCACCGGAAAGGCTTTTTTTTTTTACACTACCCAGAAGGCTGCCTATTTTGTACACAATGCAGAAGGCTGCCTATTTGGTAGACCACACAGAAGGCAGCCTATTTGTAAGACCACGTAGAAGGCAGCCAGTTGGTAGACCACACAAAATGTGGCCTGTTTGGCAGAACACACTGAAGGCGGCCTATTTTTTAGACCATGTAGAAAGGCTGCCTATTATGTACACCATGTAGAAAGGCTGCCTATTTTTACACCAAGCAGGAGGCAACCTATTTTGTATACCACGGGGAAGGCAGCCCGTTTTTTACACCACCAAGAAGGCTGCCTATTTTTTACACAATGCAGAAGGCGGCCTATTTTTTACATCAAGCAGGAGGCGGCCTATTTTGTAGACCACCTGAAAAGCAGCCTTTTTTTTACACTACCCAGAAGGCTGCCTATTTTGTACACAATGCAGAAGGCGGCCTATTTGGTAGACCACACAGAAGGCAGCCTATTTGTAAGACCACGTAGAAGGCAGCTAGTTGGTAGACCACGCAAAATGTGGCCTGTTTGGCAGAACACACTGAAGGCAGCCTATTTTTAGACCATGCAGAAGGCAGCCTATTTTGTACAACATGTAGGAAGGCTGCCTATTTTGTACACCAAGCAGTAGGCAACCTATTTTGTATACCACGGGGAAGGCAGCCCGTTTTTTACACCACCAAGGCTGCCTATTTTTTGTACAGTGCAGAAGGCGGCCTATTTTTTACACCAAGCAGGAGGCGGCCTGCTTTGTAGACCACCGGAAAGGCGGCCTGATTTGTAGACCACCAGAAAGGCTTTTTTTTTTTTTTTTTTACACTACCCAGAAGGCTGCCTATTTTGTACACAATGCAGAAGGCGGCCTATTTGGTAGACCACACAGAAGGCAGCCTATTTGTAAGACCACGTAGAAGGCAGCCAGTTGGTAGACCACGCAAAATGTGGCCTGTTTGGCAGAACACACTGAAGGCGGCCTATTTTTTAGACCATGTAGAAAGGCTGCCTATTTTGTACACCCTGTAGAAAGGCTGCCTATTTTTACACCAAGCAGGAGGCAACCTATTTTGTATACCACGGGGAAGGCAGCCCGTTTTTTACACCACCAAGGCTACCTATTTTTTGTACAATGCAGAAGGCGGCCTATTTTTTACACCAAGCAGTAGGCAGCCTATTTTGTACACCACGGGGAAGGCGGCCGGTTTTTTTTTTACACCATCCAGAATGCTGCCTATTTTGTACACAACGCGGAAAGTGGCCTATTTGTAAGACCACACAGAAGTCAGCCTATTTGTAAGACCACGTAGAAGGCAGCCTGTTGGTAGACCATGCAAAATGTGGCCTATTTGGTACACCATACTGAGTGTGGCCTATTTTGTACACCATGCGGAAGGCAGCCTATTTTTTACACCAAGCAGAAGGCGGCCTATTTTGTAGACCACGGGAAAGGCGGCTTTTGTTTTTTTTAACACTACCCAGAAGGCTGCCTATTTTGTACACAATGCAGAAGGAAGCCTGTTTGTAAGACCACATAGAAGGCAGCCTGTTAAACCTCGCAAAATGTGGCCTGTTTGGTAGACCGCACTGAAGGTGGCCTATTTTGTACACCATGCAGAAGGCGGCCTATTTGTTAGACCATACGGAATGCAGCCTGTTTTGTTAACGACGCAAAAGGCGGCCTTGTTTGGTAGACCGCACAAAAAATGTCCTGTTTGGTAGAGAACTTGGAAGACAGCCTGTTTGGTAGACCACGCAAAATGTGGCTTGTTTGATAGACCACGCAGAAGGCGGCCTATTTTGAACACCAAGCGGAAGGTAACACTTTTGGGGGACCTCACAGAAAATGGCCCTTTTGAGAGCCCACATAAAATGCAGCTATTTAATTGCAGATCGCTGCACCGGTCTGACTTAACACAGACAACACTAACAGGTTGCATAATGTACTCACCCTTTGGTCACGTAGCACACTTCCTGTAGTAACACATCATAGCTCAT
Source organism: Hyperolius riggenbachi (assembly GCF_040937935.1). Taxonomy (NCBI): domain Eukaryota; kingdom Metazoa; phylum Chordata; class Amphibia; order Anura; family Hyperoliidae; genus Hyperolius; species Hyperolius riggenbachi. Next base: position 70,003,867 of record NC_090657.1, read on the forward strand.
TTTACTGGTTCATAAGAACTACTGCATCTCATTCCAGGTCATGTGCTCCTAAAAAAAAAAAAGACACTTAGTACATTAAACATTTTTTTAAAGGTAAAACCACTGAAAATACACAACTTTACTCACCAACTTTTAACCCCTTTAACTACTTTTAACAACTTTTTGGTAGATAACGCTGAAGGCGGCCTGTTTGGTAGACCACGCTGAAAGCGGCCCGTTTGGTAGACCACGTGGAAGGCAGCCTGTGTTTGATAAACCAGAAGGAAGACTGTCTATTTGATAGACCACACAGAATGCGGCTCTGTTTCGGTAGACCGTGCAAAATGGAGCCTTTTTTACAGACCACGTGAAAGGCTGCTTGTTTGGTTAACCAGAAGAAAGACTGCCCTTTGACCATACGGAAGGCGGCCTGTTCGATAAACCGGAAGAAAGACTGCCTATTTGGTTGACCACACAGTAGGCGTAGTCCCAAGCACTCTCACTGCTTGGGATCACCACCCACAACCACACCATGTGTGTGGAGGGGAACTGAACAGGCAGCACCCCAAGTGCTCTCACCACTTTGGAAAACCACCCACACCCATAAAGTGTGGCAGTAGTAACTAACACCTTTTCCTAAATCTGTCTGCATGTACATTCAAATCTAGATTAGGCTTTAGAAGGGAGAAAGGTACCAGGAGTGCCCCCAAGCGCTCTCACTGCTTGGGATCACCACCCACAACCACACTCCATATGTGTGGGGGGGAACTGAACAGGCAGAACCCCAAGTGCTCTCACCACTTTGGAAAACCACCCACACCCATAAAGTGTGGCAGTAGTAACTAACACCTTTTCCTAAATCTGTCTGCATGTACATTCAAATCTAGATTAGGCTTTAGAAGGGAGAAAGGTACCAGGAGTGCCCCCAAGCGCTCTCACTGCTTGGGATCACCACCCACAACCACACTCCATGTGTGTGGGGGGGAACTGAACAGGCAGCACCCCAAGTGTGGCAGTAGTAGCTAATACCTTTTTACATAAAGTGTGGCAGTAGTAGCTAATACCTTTTCCTAAATCTGTGTAAAAAAACAAGAAATTATTAGTTAACACTTACAAAGTTACATTATTTTGGGTTGAAAAGAAACATACATTCATCAAGTTAAACCATAAAGTAAAGTACAACATTTGCCTGCACTCTCACATTAACCTGTTGATCCAGAGGAAGGTGAAAAAACCCTTACAAGGCATGTTCCAATTAGGCCCAAAAGGGAAAAAAATTCCTTCCAGACTCCAGATGGCAATCAAATAAAATTCCTGGATCAACACGACCGGGAATTACCTAGTAATCATAGCCACGGATGTCTCAACACACTGAAAGTGGCCTATTTTGTACACCATGCGGAAGGCGGCCTATTTTTTACACCAAGCAGGAGGCGGCCTGCTTTGTAGACCACCGGAAAGGCGGCCTGCTTTGTAGACCACCGGAAAGGCGGTTTTTTTTACACTACCCAGAAGGCTGCCTATTTTGTACACAATGCAGAAGGCGGCCTATTTGGTAGACCACACAGAAGGTAGCCTATTTGTAAGACCACGTAGAAGTCAGCCAGTTGGTAGACCACGCAAAATGTGGCCTGTTTGGCAGAACACACTGAAGGCGGCCTATTTTTTTAGACCATGTAGAAAGGCTGCCTATTTTGTACACCATGTAGAAAGGCTGCCTCTTTTTACACCAAGCAGGAGGCAACCTATTTTGTATACCACGGGGAAGGCAGCCCGTTTTTTACACAATGCAGAAGGCGGCCTATTTTTTACACCAAGCAGGAGGCGGCCTATTTTGTAGACCACCTGAAAAGCAGCCTTTTTTTTTACACTACCCAGAAGGCTGCCTATTTTGTACACAATGCAGAAGGCGGCCTATTTGGTAAACCACACAGAAGGCAGCCTATTTGTAAGACCACGTAGAAGGCAGCTAGTTGATAGACCACGCAAAATGTGGCCTGTTTGGCAGAACACACTGAAGGCAGCCTATTTTTAGACCATGCAGAAGGCAGCCTATTTTGTACACCATGTAGGAAGGCTGCCTATTTTGTACACCAAGCAGTAGGCAACCTATTTTGTATACCACGGGGAAGGCAGCCCGTTTTTTACACCACCAAGGCTGCCTATTTTTTGTACAGTGCAGAAGGCGGCCTATTTTTTACACCAAGCAGGAGGCGGCCTGCTTTGTAGACCACCGGAAAGGCAGCCTGATTTGTAGACCACCGGAAAGGCTTTTTTTTTTTACACTACCCAGAAGGCTGCCTATTTTGTACACAATGCAGAAGGCTGCCTATTTGGTAGACCACACAGAAGGCAGCCTATTTGTAAGACCACGTAGAAGGCAGCCAGTTGGTAGACCACACAAAATGTGGCCTGTTTGGCAGAACACACTGAAGGCGGCCTATTTTTTAGACCATGTAGAAAGGCTGCCTATTATGTACACCATGTAGAAAGGCTGCCTATTTTTACACCAAGCAGGAGGCAACCTATTTTGTATACCACGGGGAAGGCAGCCCGTTTTTTACACCACCAAGAAGGCTGCCTATTTTTTACACAATGCAGAAGGCGGCCTATTTTTTACATCAAGCAGGAGGCGGCCTATTTTGTAGACCACCTGAAAAGCAGCCTTTTTTTTACACTACCCAGAAGGCTGCCTATTTTGTACACAATGCAGAAGGCGGCCTATTTGGTAGACCACACAGAAGGCAGCCTATTTGTAAGACCACGTAGAAGGCAGCTAGTTGGTAGACCACGCAAAATGTGGCCTGTTTGGCAGAACACACTGAAGGCAGCCTATTTTTAGACCATGCAGAAGGCAGCCTATTTTGTACAACATGTAGGAAGGCTGCCTATTTTGTACACCAAGCAGTAGGCAACCTATTTTGTATACCACGGGGAAGGCAGCCCGTTTTTTACACCACCAAGGCTGCCTATTTTTTGTACAGTGCAGAAGGCGGCCTATTTTTTACACCAAGCAGGAGGCGGCCTGCTTTGTAGACCACCGGAAAGGCGGCCTGATTTGTAGACCACCAGAAAGGCTTTTTTTTTTTTTTTTACACTACCCAGAAGGCTGCCTATTTTGTACACAATGCAGAAGGCGGCCTATTTGGTAGACCACACAGAAGGCAGCCTATTTGTAAGACCACGTAGAAGGCAGCCAGTTGGTAGACCACGCAAAATGTGGCCTGTTTGGCAGAACACACTGAAGGCGGCCTATTTTTTAGACCATGTAGAAAGGCTGCCTATTTTGTACACCCTGTAGAAAGGCTGCCTATTTTTACACCAAGCAGGAGGCAACCTATTTTGTATACCACGGGGAAGGCAGCCCGTTTTTTACACCACCAAGGCTACCTATTTTTTGTACAATGCAGAAGGCGGCCTATTTTTTACACCAAGCAGTAGGCAGCCTATTTTGTACACCACGGGGAAGGCGGCCGGTTTTTTTTTTACACCATCCAGAATGCTGCCTATTTTGTACACAACGCGGAAAGTGGCCTATTTGTAAGACCACACAGAAGTCAGCCTATTTGTAAGACCACGTAGAAGGCAGCCTGTTGGTAGACCATGCAAAATGTGGCCTATTTGGTACACCATACTGAGTGTGGCCTATTTTGTACACCATGCGGAAGGCAGCCTATTTTTTACACCAAGCAGAAGGCGGCCTATTTTGTAGACCACGGGAAAGGCGGCTTTTGTTTTTTTTAACACTACCCAGAAGGCTGCCTATTTTGTACACAATGCAGAAGGAAGCCTGTTTGTAAGACCACATAGAAGGCAGCCTGTTAAACCTCGCAAAATGTGGCCTGTTTGGTAGACCGCACTGAAGGTGGCCTATTTTGTACACCATGCAGAAGGCGGCCTATTTGTTAGACCATACGGAATGCAGCCTGTTTTGTTAACGACGCAAAAGGCGGCCTTGTTTGGTAGACCGCACAAAAAATGTCCTGTTTGGTAGAGAACTTGGAAGACAGCCTGTTTGGTAGACCACGCAAAATGTGGCTTGTTTGATAGACCACGCAGAAGGCGGCCTATTTTGAACACCAAGCGGAAGGTAACACTTTTGGGGGACCTCACAGAAAATGGCCCTTTTGAGAGCCCACATAAAATGCAGCTATTTAATTGCAGATCGCTGCACCGGTCTGACTTAACACAGACAACACTAACAGGTTGCATAATGTACTCACCCTTTGGTCACGTAGCACACTTCCTGTAGTAACACATCATAGCTCATTTTACTGGTTCATAAGAACTACTGCATCTCATTCCAGGTCATGTGCTCCTAAAAAAAAAAAAGACACTTAGTACATTAAACATTTTTTTAAAGGTAAAACCACTGAAAATACACAACTTTACTCACCAACTTTTAACCCCTTTAACTACTTTTAACAACTTTTTGGTAGATAACGCTGAAGGCGGCCTGTTTGGTAGACCACGCTGAAAGCGGCCCGTTTGGTAGACCACGTGGAAGGCAGCCTGTGTTTGATAAACCAGAAGGAAGACTGTCTATTTGATAGACCACACAGAATGCGGCTCTGTTTCGGTAGACCGTGCAAAATGGAGCCTTTTTTACAGACCACGTGAAAGGCTGCTTGTTTGGTTAACCAGAAGAAAGACTGCCCTTTGACCATACGGAAGGCGGCCTGTTCGATAAACCGGAAGAAAGACTGCCTATTTGGTTGACCACACAGTAGGCGTAGTCCCAAGCACTCTCACTGCTTGGGATCACCACCCACAACCACACCATGTGTGTGGAGGGGAACTGAACAGGCAGCACCCCAAGTGCTCTCACCACTTTGGAAAACCACCCACACCCATAAAGTGTGGCAGTAGTAACTAACACCTTTTCCTAAATCTGTCTGCATGTACATTCAAATCTAGATTAGGCTTTAGAAGGGAGAAAGGTACCAGGAGTGCCCCCAAGCGCTCTCACTGCTTGGGATCACCACCCACAACCACACTCCATATGTGTGGGGGGGAACTGAACAGGCAGAACCCCAAGTGCTCTCACCACTTTGGAAAACCACCCACACCCATAAAGTGTGGCAGTAGTAACTAACACCTTTTCCTAAATCTGTCTGCATGTACATTCAAATCTAGATTAGGCTTTAGAAGGGAGAAAGGTACCAGGAGTGCCCCCAAGCGCTCTCACTGCTTGGGATCACCACCCACAACCACACTCCATGTGTGTGGGGGGGAACTGAACAGGCAGCACCCCAAGTGCTCTCACCACTTTGGAAAACCACCCACACCCATAAAGTGTGGCAGTAGTAACTAACACCTTTTCCTAAATCTGTCTGCATGTACATTCAAATCTAGATTAGGCTTTAGAAGGGAGAAAGGTACCAGGAGTGCCCCCAAGCACTCTCACTGCTTGGGATCACCACCCACAACCACACTCCATGTGTGTGGGGGGGAACTGAACAGGCAGCACCCCAAGTGTGGCAGTAGTAGCTAATACCTTTTTACATAAAGTGTGGCAGTAGTAGCTAATACCTTTTCCTAAATCTGTGTAAAAAAACAAGAAATTATTAGTTAACACTTACAAAGTTACATTATTTTGGGTTGAAAAGAAACATACATTCATCAAGTTAAACCATAAAGTAAAGTACAACATTTGCCTGCACTCTCACATTAACCTGTTGATCCAGAGGAAGGCGAAAAAACCCTTACAAGGCATTATGGTAGAGAACAGAGGCGCCAAAAGGATAAAAACAATATTTAAAAGTTTTAAAATTATTGCTTAGGAGGCAGTGGTGGACTCACCTCCCACAAGCAGACAACAACTGTGTATTCACAAAAGGGACATTTATTGGTATACTCCAAATAAGGTTGCAACGCGTTTCGCAGGTCAAACCCGCTTCATCAGGCAATTACAGGAAGGAGCACACAACAGCAGTATGTCCAGATAGCACCTGGCGCCTCAGTCTTACAAGGCATGTTCCAATTAGGCCCAAAAGGGAAAAAAATTCCTTCCAGACTCCAGATGGCAATCAAATAAAATTCCTGGATCAACACGACCGGGAATTACCTAGTAATCATAGCCACGGATGTCTCAACACACTGAAAGTGGCCTATTTTGTACACCATGCGGAAGGCGGCCTATTTTTTACACCAAGCAGGAGGCGGCCTGCTTTGTAGACCACCGGAAAGGCGGCCTGCTTTGTAGACCACCGGAAAGGCGGGTTTTTTTACACTACCCAGAAGGCTGCCTATTTTGTACACAATGCAGAAGGCGGCCTATTTGGTAGACCACACAGAAGGTAGCCTATTTGTAAGACCACGTAGAAGGCAGCCAGTTGGTAGACCACGCAAAATGTGGCCTGTTTGGCAGAACACACTGAAGGCGGCCTATTTTTTTAGACCATGTAGAAAGGCTGCCTATTTTGTACACCATGTAGAAAGGCTGCCTCTTTTTACACCAAGCAGGAGGCAACCTATTTTGTATACCACGGGGAAGGCAGCCCGTTTTTTACACCACCAAGAAGGCTGCCTATTTTTTACACAATGCAGAAGGCGGCCTATTTTTTACACTAAGCAGGAGGCGGCCTATTTTGTAGACCACCTGAAAAGCAGCCTTTTTTTTACACTACCCAGAAGGCTGCCTATTTTGTACACAATGCAGAAGGCGGCCTATTTGGTAGACCACACAGAAGGCAGCCTATTTGTAAGACCACGTAGAAGGCAGCTAGTTGATAGACCACGCAAAATGTGGCCTGTTTGGCAGAACACACTGAAGGCAGCCTATTTTTAGACCATGCAGAAGGCAGCCTATTTTGTACACCATGTAGGAAGGCTGCCTATTTAGTACACCAAGCAGTAGGCAACCTATTTTGTATACCACGGGGAAGGCAGCCCGTTTTTTACACCACCAAGGCTGCCTATTTTTTGTACAGTGCAGAAGGCGGCCTATTTTTTACACCAAGCAGGAGGCGGCCTGCTTTGTAGACCACCGGAAAGGCAGCCTGATTTGTAGACCACCGGAAAGGCTTTTTTTTTTACACTACCCAGAAGGCTGCCTAGTTTGTACACAATGCAGAAGGCTGCCTATTTGGTAGACCACACAGAAGGCAGCCTATTTGTAAGACCACGTAGAAGGCAGCCAGTTGGTAGACCACACAAAATGTGGCCTGTTTGGCAGAACACACTGAAGGCGGCCTATTTTTTAGACCATGTAGAAAGGCTGCCTATTATGTACACCATGTAGAAAGGCTGCCTATTTTTACACCAAGCAGGAGGCAACCTATTTTGTATACCACGGGGAAGGCAGCCCGTTTTTTACACCACCAAGAAGGCTGCCTATTTTTTACACAATGCAGAAGGCGGCCTATTTTTTACATCAAGCAGGAGGCGGCCTATTTTGTAGACCACCTGAAAAGCAGCCTTTTTTTTACACTACCCAGAAGGCTGCCTATTTTGTACACAATGCAGAAGGCGGCCTATTTGGTAGACCACACAGAAGGCAGCCTATTTGTAAGACCACGTAGAAGGCAGCTAGTTGGTAGACCACGCAAAATGTGGCCTGTTTGGCAGAACACACTGAAGGCAGCCTATTTTTAGACCATGCAGAAGGCAGCCTATTTTGTACACCATGTAGGAAGGCTGCCTATTTTGTACACCAAGCAGTAGGCAACCTATTTTGTATACCACGGGGAAGGCAGCCCGTTTCTTACACCACCAAGGCTGCCTATTTTTTTGTACAGTGCAGAAGGCGGCCTATTTTTTACACCAAGCAGGAGGCGGCCTGCTTTGTAGACCACCGGAAAGGCGGCCTGATTTGTAGACCACCAGAAAGGCTTTTTTTTTTTTTTTTACACTACCCAGAAGGCTGCCTATTTTGTACATAATGCAGAAGGCGGCCTATTTGGTAGACCACAGAGAAGGCAGCCTATTTGTAAGACCACGTAGAAGGCAGCCAGTTGGTAGACCACGCAAAATGTGGCCTGTTTGGCAGAACACACTGAAGGCGGCCTATTTTTTAGACCATGTAGAAAGGCTGCCTATTTTGTACACCCTGTAGAAAGGCTGCCTATTTTTACACCAAGCAGGAGGCAACCTATTTTGTATACCACGGGGAAGGCAGCCCGTTTTTTACACCACCAAGGCTACCTATTTTTTGTACAATGCAGAAGGCGGCCTATTTTTTACACCAAGCAGTAGGCAGCCTATTTTGTACACCACGGGGAAGGCGGCCGGTTTTTTTTTTACACCATCCAGAATGCTGCCTATTTTGTACACAACGCGGAAAGTGGCCTATTTGTAAGACCACACAGAAGTCAGCCTATTTGTAAGACCACGTAGAAGGCAGCCTGTTGGTAGACCATGCAAAATGTGGCCTATTTGGTACACCATACTGAGTGTGGCCTATTTTGTACACCATGCGGAAGGCAGCCTATTTTTTACACCAAGCAGAAGGCGGCCTATTTTGTAGACCACGGGAAAGGCGGCTTTTGTTTTTTTTAACACTACCCAGAAGGCTGCCTATTTTGTACACAATGCAGAAGGAAGCCTGTTTGTAAGACCACATAGAAGGCAGCCTGTTAAACCTCGCAAAATGTGGCCTGTTTGGTAGACCGCACTGAAGGTGGCCTATTTTGTACACCATGCAGAAGGCGGCCTATTTGTTAGACCATACGGAATGCAGCCTGTTTTGTTAACGACGCAAAAGGCGGCCTTGTTTGGTAGACCGCACAAAAAATGTCCTGTTTGGTAGAGAACTTGGAAGACAGCCTGTTTGGTAGACCACGCAAAATGTGGCTTGTTTGATAGACCACGCAGAAGGCGGCCTATTTTGAACACCAAGCGAAAGGTAACACTTTTGGGGGACCTCACAGAAAATGGCCCTTTTGAGAGCCCACATAAAATGCAGCTATTTAATTGCAGATAGCTGCACCGGTCTGACTTAACACAGACAACACTAACAGGTTGCATAATGTACTCACCCTTTGGTCACGTAGCACACTTCCTGTAGTAACACATCATAGCTCATTTTACTGGTTCATAAGAACTACTGCATCTCATTCCAGGTCATGTGCTCCTAAAAAAAAAAAAAGACACTTAGTACATTAAACATTTTTTTAAAGGTAAAACCACTGAAAATACACAACTTTACTCACCAACTTTTAACCCCTTTAACTACTTTTAACAACTTTTTGGTAGATAACGCTGAAGGCGGCCTGTTTGGTAGACCACGCTGAAAGCGGCCCGTTTGGTAGACCACGTGGAAGGCAGCCTGTGTTTGATAAACCAGAAGGAAGACTGTCTATTTGATAGACCACACAGAATGCGGCTCTGTTTCGGTAGACCGTGCAAAATGGAGCCTTTTTTACAGACCACGTGAAAGGCTGCTTGTTTGGTTAACCAGAAGATAGACTGCCCTTTGACCATACGGAAGGCGGCCTGTTCGATAAACCGGAAGAAAGACTGCCTATTTGGTTGACCACACAGTAGGCGTAGTCCCAAGCACTCTCACTGCTTGGGATCACCACCCACAACCACACCATGTGTGTGGAGGGGAACTGAACAGGCAGCACCCCAAGTGCTCTCACCACTTTGGAAAACCACCCACACCCATAAAGTGTGGCAGTAGTAACTAACACCTTTTCCTAAATCTGTCTGCATGTACATTCAAATCTAGATTAGGCTTTAGAAGGGAGAAAGGTACCAGGAGTGCCCCCAAGCGCTCTCACTGCTTGGGATCACCACCCACAACCACACTCCATGTGTGTGGGGGGGAACTGAACAGGCAGCACCCCAAGTGCTCTCACCACTTTGGAAAACCACCCACACCCATAAAGTGTGGCAGTAGTAACTAACACCTTTTCCTAAATCTGTCTGCATGTACATTCAAACCTAGATTAGGCTTTAGAAGGGAGAAAGGTACCAGGAGTGCCCCCAAGCACTCTCACTGCTTGGGATCACCACCCACAACCACACTCCATGTGTGTGGGGGGGGAACTGAACAGGCAGAACCCCAAGTGCTCTCACCACTTTAGAAAACCACCCACACCCATAAAGTGTGGCAGTAGTAACTAATACCTTTTCCTAAATCTGTCTGCATGTACATTCAAATCTAGATTAGGCTTTAGAAGGGAGAAAGGTACCAGGAGTGCCCCCAAGCGCTCTCACTGCTTGGGATCACCACCCACAACCACACTCCATGTGTGTGGGGGGGAACTGAACAGGCAGCACCCCAAGTGCTCTCACCACTTTGGAAAACCACCCACACCCATAAAGTGTGGCAGTAGTAGCTAATACCTTTTCCTAAATCTGTGTAAAAAAACAAGAAATTATTAGTTAACACTTACAAAGTTACATTATTTTGGGTTGAAAAGAAACATACATTCATCAAGTTAAACCATAAAGTAAAGTACAACATTTGCCTGCACTCTCACATTAACCTGTTGATCCAGAGGAAGGCGAAAAAACCCTTACAAGGCATGTTCCAATTAGGCCCAAAAGGGAAAAAAATTCCTTCCAGACTCCAGATGGCAATCAAATAAAATTCCTGGATCAACACAACCGGGAATTACCTAGTAATCATAGCCACGGATGTCTCAACACACTGAAAGTGGCCTATTTTGTACACCATGCGGAAGGCGGCCTATTTTTTACACCAAGCAGGAGGCGGCCTGCTTTGTAGACCACCGGAAAGGCGGCCTGCTTTGTAGACCACCGGAAAGGCGGGTTTTTTTACACTACCCAGAAGGCTGCCTATTTTGTACACAATGCAGAAGGCGGCCTATTTGGTAGACCACACAGAAGGTAGCCTATTTGTAAGACCACGTAGAAGGCAGCCAGTTGGTAGACCACGCAAAATGTGGCCTGTTTGGCAGAACACACTGAAGGCGGCCTATTTTTTTAGACCATGTAGAAAGGCTGCCTATTTTGTACACCATGTAGAAAGGCTGCCTCTTTTTACACCAAGCAGGAGGCAACCTATTTTGTATACCACGGGGAAGGCAGCCCGTTTTTTACACCACCAAGAAGGCTGCCTATTTTTTACACAATGCAGAAGGCGGCCTATTTTTTACACCAAGCAGGAGGCGGCCTATTTTGTAGACCACCTGAAAAGCAGCCTTTTTTTTACACTACCCAGAAGGCTGCCTATTTTGTACACAATGCAGAAGGCGGCCTATTTGGTAGACCACACAGAAGGCAGCCTATTTGTAAGACCACGTAGAAGGCAGCTAGTTGATAGACCACGCAAAATGTGGCCTGTTTGGCAGAACACACTGAAGGCAGCCTATTTTTAGACCATGCAGAAGGCAGCCTATTTTGTACACCATGTAGGAAGGCTGCCTATTTTGTACACCAAGCAGTAGGCAACCTATTTTGTATACCACGGGGAAGGCAGCCCGTTTTTTACACCACCAAGGCTGCCTATTTTTTGTACAGTGCAGAAGGCGGCCTATTTTTTACACCAAGCAGGAGGCGGCCTGCTTTGTAGACCACCGGAAAGGCAGCCTGATTTGTAGACCACCGGAAAGGCTTTTTTTTTTTACACTACCCAGAAGGCTGCCTATTTTGTACACAATGCAGAAGGCTGCCTATTTGGTAGACCACACAGAAGGCAGCCTATTTGTAAGACCACGTAGAAGGCAGCCAGTTGGTAGACCACGCAAAATGTGGCCTGTTTGGCAGAACACACTGAAGGCGGCCTATTTTTTAGACCATGTAGAAAGGCTGCCTATTATGTACACCATGTAGAAAGGCTGCCTATTTTTACACCAAGCAGGAGGCAACCTATTTTGTATACCACGGGGAAGGCAGCCCGTTTTTTACACCACCAAGAAGGCTGCCTATTTTTTACACAATGCAGAAGGCGGCCTATTTTTTACATCAAGCAGGAGGCGGCCTATTTTGTAGACCACCTGAAAAGCAGCCTATTTTTACACTACCCAGAAGGCTGCCTATTTTGTACACAATGCAGAAGGCGGCCTATTTGGTAGACCACACAGAAGGCAGCCTATTTGTAAGACCACGTAGAAGGCAGCTAGTTGGTAGATCACGCAAAATGTGGCCAGTTTGGCAGAACACACTGAAGGCGGCCTATTTTTAGACCATGTAGAAAGGCTGCCTATTTTGTACACCAAGCAGGAGGCAACCTATTTTGTATACCACTGGGAAGGCAGCACGTTTTTTACACCACCAAGAAGGCTGCCTATGTTTTACACCAAGCGGGAGCCGGCCTATTTTGTAGACCACCTGAAAAGCAGCCATTTTTTACACTACCCAGAAGGCGGCCTATTTGGTAGACCACACAGAAGGCAGCCTATTTGTAAGACCACGTAGAAGGCAGCCAGTTGGTAGACCACGCAAAATGTGGCCTGTTTGGCAGAACACACTGAAGGCGGCCTATTTTTTTAGACCATGTAGAAAGGCTGCCTATTTTGTACACCATGTAGAAAGGCTGCCTATTTTTACACCAAGCAGGAGGCAACCTATTTTGTATACCATGGGGAAGGCAGCCCGTTTTTTACACCACCAAGAAGGCTGCCTATTTTTTACACAATGCAGAAGGCGGCCTATTTTTTACACCAAGCAGGAGGCGGCCTATTTTGTAGAACACCTGAAAAGCAGCCTTTTTTTTTACACTACCCAGAAGGCTGCCTATTTTGTACACAATGCAGAAGGCGGCCTATTTGGTAGACCACACAGAAGGCAGCCTATTTGTAAGACCACGTAGAAGGCAGCCAGTTGGTAGACCACGCAAAATGTGGCCTGTTTGGCAGAACACACTGAAGGCGGCCTATTTTTTAGACCATGTAGAAAGGCTGCCTATTTTGTACACCCTGTAGAAAGGCTGCCTATTTTTACACCAAGCAGGAGGCAACCTATTTTGTATACCACGGGGAAGGCAGCCCGTTTTTTACACCACCAAGGCTACCTATTTTTTGTACAATGCAGAAGGCGGCCTATTTTTTACACCAAGCAGTAGGCAGCCTATTTTGTACACCACGGGGAAGGCGGCCGGTTTTTTTTTACACCATCCAGAATGCTGCCTATTTTGTACACAACGCGGAAAGTGGCCTATTTGTAAGACCACACAGAAGTCAGCCTATTTGTAAGACCACGTAGAAGGCAGCCTGTTGGTAGACCATGCAAAATGTGGCCTATTTGGTACACCATACTGAGTGTGGCCTATTTTGTACACCATGCGGAAGGCAGCCTATTTTGTAGACCACGGGAAAGGCGGCTTTTGTTTTTTTTAACACTACCCAGAAGGCTGCCTATTTTGTACACAATGCAGAAGGAAGCCTGTTTGTAAGACCACATAGAAGGCAGCCTGTTAAACCTCGCAAAATGTGGCCTGTTTGGTAGACCGCACTGAAGGTGGCCTATTTTGTACACCATGCAGAAGGCGGCCTATTTGTTAGACCATACGGAATGCAGCCTGTTTTGTTAACGACGCAAAAGGCGGCCTTGTTTGGTAGACCGCACAAAAAATGTCCAGTTTGGTAGAGAACTTGGAAGACAGCCTGTTTGGTAGACCACGCAAAATGTGGCTTGTTTGATAGACCACGCAGAAGGCGGCCTATTTTGAACACCAAGCGGAAGGTAACACTTTTGGGGGACCTCACAGAAAATGGCCCTTTTGAGAGCCCACATAAAATGCAGCTATTTAATTGCAGATAGCTGCACCGGTCTGACTTAACACAGACAACACTAACAGGTTGCATAATGTACTCACCCCTTTGGTCACGTAGCACACTTCCTGTAGTAACACATCATAGCTCATTTTACTGGTTCATAAGAACTACTGCATCTCATTCCAGGTCATGTGCTCCTAAAAAAAAAGACACTTAGTACATTAAACATTTTTTTAAAGGTAAAACCACTGAAAATACACAACTTTACTCACCAACTTTTAACCCCTTTAACTACTTTTAACAACTTTTTGGTAGATAACGCTGAAGGCGGCCTGTTTGGTAGATCACGCTGAAAGCGGCCTGTTTGGTAGACCACGTGGAAGGCAGCCTGTGTTTGATAAACCAGAAGGAAGACTGTCTATTTGATAGACCACACAGAATGCGGCTCTGTTTGGTAGACTGTGCAAAATGGAGCCTTTTTTACAGACCACGTGAAAGGCTGCTTGTTTGGTTAACCAGAAGAAAGACTGCCCTTTGACCATACGGAAGGCGGCATGTTCGATAAACCGGAAGAAAGACTGCCTATTTGGTTGACCACACAGTAGGCGTAGTCCCAAGCACTCTCACTGCTTGGGATCACCACCCACAACCACACCATGTGTGTGGAGGGGAACTGAACAGGCAGCACCCCAAGTGCTCTCACCACTTTGGAAAACCACCCACACCCATAAAGTGTGGCAGTAGTAACTAACACCTTTTCCTAAATCTGTCTGCATGTACATTCAAATCTAGATTAGGCTTTAGAAGGGAGAAAGGTACCAGGAGTGCCCCCAAGCGCTCTCACTGCTTGGGATCACCACCCACAACCACACTCCATGTGTGTGGGGGGGAACTGAACAGGCAGAACCCCAAGTGCTCTCACCACTTTGGAAAACCACCCACACCCATAAAGTGTGGCAGTAGTAACTAATACCTTTTCCTAAATCTGTCTGCATGTACATTCAAATCTAGATTAGGCTTTAGATGGGAGAAAGGTACCAGGAGTGCCCCCAAGCGCTCTCACTGCTTGGGATCACCACCCACAACCACACTCCATATGTTTGGGGGGGAACTGAACAGGCAGCACCTTAAGTGCTCTCACCACTTTGGAAAACCACCCACACCCATAAAGTGTGGCAGTAGTAACTAACACCTTTTCCTAAATCTGTCTGCATGTACATTCAAATCTAGATTAGGTTTTAGAAGGGAGAAAGGTACCAGGAGTGCCCCCAAGCACTCTCACTGCTTGGGATCACCACCCACAACCACACTCCATATGTTTGGGGGGGAACTGAACAGGCAGCACCCCAAGTGCTCTCACCACTTTGGAAAACCACCCACACCCATAAAGTGTGGCAGTAGTAACTAATACCTTTTCCTAAATCTGTCTGCATGTACATTCAAATCTAGATTAGGCTTTAGAAGGGGGAAAGGTACCAGTAGTTTCCCCAAGCGCTCTCACTGCTTGGGATCACCACCCACAACCACACTCCATGTGTGTGGGGGGGAACTGAGCAGGCAGCACCCCAAGTGCTCTCACCACTTTGGAAAACCACCCACACCCAGAAAGTGTGGCAGTAGTAGCTAATACCTTTTCCTAAATCTGAGGAAAAAACAAGAAATTATTAGTTAACACTTACAAACTTACATTATTTTAGGTTGAAAAGAAACATACATGTATCAAGTTAAACCACAAAGTAAAGTACAACAATCGCCTGCACTCTCACATTAACCTGTTGATCCAGAGGAAGGCGAAAAAACCCTTACAAGGCATGTTCCAATTAGGCCCAAAAGGGAAAAAAATTCCTTCCAGACTCCAGATGGCAATCAAATAAAATTCCTGGATCAACACGACTGGGAATTACCCAGTAATCATAGCCACGGATGTCTCAACACACTGAAAGTGGCCTATTTTGTACACCATGCGGAAGGCGGCCTATTTTTTACACCAAGCAGGAGGCGGCCTGCTTTGTAGACCACCGGAAAGGCGGCCTGATTTGTAGACCACCGTAAAGGCGTTTTTTTTTTTTACACTACCCAGAAGGCTGCCTATTTTGTACACAATGCAGAACGCGGCCGATTTGGTAGACCACACAGAAGGCAGCCTATTTGTAAGACCACGTAGAAGGCAGCCAGTTGGTAGACCACGCAAAATGTGGCCTGTTTGGCAGAACACACTGAAGGCGGCCTATTTTTTAGACCATGTAGAAAGGCTGCCTATTTTGTACACCCTGTAGAAAGGCTGCCTATTTTTACACCAAGCAGGAGGCGGCTTATTTTGTAGACCACCTGAAAAGCAGCCTTTTTTTACACTACCCAGAAGGCTGCCTATTTGGTAGACCACACAGAAGGCAGCCTATTTGTAAGACCACGTAGACGGCAGCCAGTTGGTAGACCACGCAAAATGTGGCCTGTTTGGCAGAACACACTGAAGGCGGCCTATTTTTTAGACCATGTAGAAAGGCTGCCTAGTTTGTACACCAAGCAGTAGGCAACCTATTTTGTATACCACGGGGAAGGCAGCCCGTTTTTTACACCACCAAGGCTGCCTATTTTTTGTACAATGCAGAAGGCAGCCTATTTTTTACACCAAGCAGGAGGCGGCCTATTTTGTAGACCACCTGAAAAGCAGCCTTTTTTTACACTACCCAGGAGGCGGCCTATTTTGTACACAATGCAGAAGGCGACCTATTTGGTAGACCACACAGAAGGCAGCCTATTTGTAAGACCACGTAGAAGGCAGCTAGTTGGTAGACCATGCAAAATGTGGCCTGTTTGGCAGAACACACTGAAGGCAGCCTATTTTTAGACCATGCAGAAGGAAGCCTATTTTGTACACCATGTAGGAAGGCTGCCTATTTTGTACACCAAGCAGTAGGCAACCTATTTTGTATACCACGGGGAAGGCAGCCCGTTTTTTACACCACCAAGGCTGCCTATTTTTTGTACAGTGCAGAAGGCGGCCTATTTTTTACACCAAGCAGGAGGCGGCCTGCTTTGTAGACCACCGGAAAGGCGGCCTGATTTGTAGACCACCGGAAAGGCGGTTTTTTTTTTTTTACACTACCCAGAAGGCTGCCTATTTTGTACACAATGCAGAAGGCGGCCTATTTGGTAGACCACACAGAAGGCAGCCTATTTGTAAGACCACGTAGAAGGCAGCCAGTTGGTAGACCACGCAAAATGTGGCCTGTTTGGCACAACACACTGAAGGCGGCCTATTTTTTAGACCATGTAGAAAGGCTGCCTATTTTGTACACCAAGCAGTAGGCAACCTATTTTGTATACCACGGGGAAGGCAGCCCGTTTTTTACACCACCAAGGCTGCCTATTTTTTGTACAATGCAGAAGGCAGCCTATTTTTTACACCAAGCAGGAGGCTGCCTATTTTGTAGACCACCTGAAAAGCAGCCTTTTTTTTACACTACCCAGAAGACTGCCTATTTTGTACACAATGCAGAAGGCAGCATATTTGGTAGACCACACAGAAGGCAGCCTATTTGTAAGACCACGTAGAAGGCAGCTAGTTGGTAGATCACGCAAAATGTGGCCTGTTTGGCAGAACACACTGAAGGCGGCCTATTTTTAGACCATGCAGAAGGCAGCCTATTTTGTACACCATGTAGAAAGGCTGCCTATTTTGTACTCTAAGCAGGAGGCAACCTATTTTGTATACCACTGGGAAGGCAGCACGTTTTTTACACCACCAAGAAGGCTGCCTATGTTTTACACCAAGCAGGAGGCGGCCAATTTTGTAGACCACCTGAAAAACCGCCATTTTTTACACTACCCAGAAGGCTGCCTATTTTGTACACAATGCAGAAGGCGGCCTATTTGGTAGACCACACAGAAGGCAGCCTATTTGTAAGACCACGTAGAAGGCAGCTAGTTGGTAGACCACGCAAAATGTGGCCTGTTTGGCAGAACACACTATAGGCGGCCTATTTTTAGACCATGCAGAAGGCAGCCTATTTCGTACACCATGTAGAAAGGCTGCCTATTTTGTACACCAAGCAGGGGGCAACCTATTTTGTATACCACGGGAAAAGCAGCCCGTTTTTTACACCACCAAGAAGGCTGCCTATTTTTTACACAATGCAGAACGGGGCGTATTTTTTACACCAAGCAGTAGGCAGCCTATTTTGTACACCACGGGGAAGGCGGCCTGTTTTTTTACACCATCCAGAATGCTGCCTATTTTGTACACAACGCGGCAAGTGGCCTATTTGTAAGACCACACAGAAGTCAGCCTATTTGTAAGACCACGTAGAAGGCAGCCTGTTGGTAGACCATGCAAAATGTGGCCTATTTGGTACACCATACTGAGTGTGGCCTATTTTGTACACCATGCGGAAGGCAGAATATTTTTTACACCATGCGGAAGGCGGCCTATTTGTTAGACCATACGGAATGCAGCCTGTTTTGTTAACGACGCAAAAGGCGGCCTTGTTTGGTAGACCGCACAAAAAATGTCCTGTTTGGTAGAGAACTTGGAAGACAGCCTGTTTGGTAGACCACGCAAAATGTGGCTTGTTTGATAGACCACGCAGAAGGCGGCCTATTTTGAACACCAAGCGGAAGGTAACACTTTTGGGGGACCTCACAGAAAATGGCCCTTTTGAGAGCCCACATAAAATGCAGCTATTTAATTGCAGATAGCTGCACCGGTCTGACTTAACACAGAGAACACTAACAGGTTGCATAATGTACTCACCCTTTGGTCACGTAGCACACTTCCTGTAGTAACACATCATAGCTCATTTTACTGGTTCATAAGAACTACTGCATCTCATTCCAGGTCATGTGCTCCTAAAAAAAAGACACTTAGTACATTAAACATTTTTTTAAAGGTAAAACCACTGAAAATACACAACTTTACTCACTAACTTTTAACCCCTTTAACTACTTTTAACAACTTTTTGGTAGATAACGCTGAAGGCGGCCTGTTTGGTAGATCACGCTGAAAGCGGCCTGTTTGGTAGACCACGTGGAAGGCAGCCTGTGTTTGATAAACCAGAAGGAAGACTGTCTATTTGATAGACCACACAGAATGCGGCTCTGTTTGGTAGACTGTGCAAAATGGAGCCTTTTTTACAGACCACGTGAAAGGCTGCTTGTTTGGTTAACCAGAAGAAAGACTGCCCTTTGACCATACGGAAGGCGGCATGTTCGATAAACCGGAAGAAAGACTGCCTATTTGGTTGACCACACAGTAGGCGTAGTCCCAAGCACTCTCACTGCTTGGGATCACCACCCACAACCACACCATGTGTGTGGAGGGGAACTGAACAGGCAGCACCCCAAGTGCTCTCACCACTTTGGAAAACCACCCACACCCATAAAGTGTGGCAGTAGTAACTAACACCTTTTCCTAAATCTGTCTGCATGTACATTCAAATCTAGATTAGGCTTTAGAAGGGAGAAAGGTACCAGGAGTGCCCCCAAGCGCTCTCACTGCTTGGGATCACCACCCACAACCACACTCCATGTGTGTGGGGGGGAACTGAACAGGCAGAACCCCAAGTGCTCTCACCACTTTGGAAAACCACCCACACCCATAAAGTGTGGCAGTAGTAACTAATACCTTTTCCTAAATCTGTCTGCATGTACATTCAAATCTAGATTAGGCTTTAGATGGGAGAAAGGTACCAGGAGTGCCCCCAAGCGCTCTCACTGCTTGGGATCACCACCCACAACCACACTCCATATGTTTGGGGGGGAACTGAACAGGCAGCACCTTAAGTGCTCTCACCACTTTGGAAAACCACCCACACCCATAAAGTGTGGCAGTAGTAACTAACACCTTTTCCTAAATCTGTCTGCATGTACATTCAAATCTAGATTAGGTTTTAGAAGGGAGAAAGGTACCAGGAGTGCCCCCAAGCACTCTCACTGCTTGGGATCACCACCCACAACCACACTCCATATGTTTGGGGGGGAACTGAACAGGCAGCACCCCAAGTGCTCTCACCACTTTGGAAAACCACCCACACCCATAAAGTGTGGCAGTAGTAACTAATACCTTTTCCTAAATCTGTCTGCATGTACATTCAAATCTAGATTAGGCTTTAGAAGGGGGAAAGGTACCAGTAGTTTCCCCAAGCGCTCTCACTGCTTGGGATCACCACCCACAACCACACTCCATGTGTGTGGGGGGGAACTGAGCAGGCAGCACCCCAAGTGCTCTCACCACTTTGGAAAACCACCCACACCCAGAAAGTGTGGCAGTAGTAGCTAATACCTTTTCCTAAATCTGAGGAAAAAACAAGAAATTATTAGTTAACACTTACAAACTTACATTATTTTAGGTTGAAAAGAAACATACATGTATCAAGTTAAACCACAAAGTAAAGTACAACAATCGCCTGCACTCTCACATTAACCTGTTGATCCAGAGGAAGGCGAAAAAACCCTTACAAGGCATGTTCCAATTAGGCCCAAAAGGGAAAAAAATTCCTTCCAGACTCCAGATGGCAATCAAATAAAATTCCTGGATCAACACGACTGGGAATTACCCAGTAATCATAGCCACGGATGTCTCAACACACTGAAAGTGGCCTATTTTGTACACCATGCGGAAGGCGGCCTATTTTTTACACCAAGCAGGAGGCGGCCTGCTTTGTAGACCACCGGAAAGGCGGCCTGATTTGTAGACCACCGTAAAGGCGTTTTTTTTTTTTACACTACCCAGAAGGCTGCCTATTTTGTACACAATGCAGAACGCGGCCGATTTGGTAGACCACACAGAAGGCAGCCTATTTGTAAGACCACGTAGAAGGCAGCCAGTTGGTAGACCACGCAAAATGTGGCCTGTTTGGCAGAACACACTGAAGGCGGCCTATTTTTTAGACCATGTAGAAAGGCTGCCTATTTTGTACACCCTGTAGAAAGGCTGCCTATTTTTACACCAAGCAGGAGGCGGCTTATTTTGTAGACCACCTGAAAAGCAGCCTTTTTTTACACTACCCAGAAGGCTGCCTATTTGGTAGACCACACAGAAGGCAGCCTATTTGTAAGACCACGTAGACGGCAGCCAGTTGGTAGACCACGCAAAATGTGGCCTGTTTGGCAGAACACACTGAAGGCGGCCTATTTTTTAGACCATGTAGAAAGGCTGCCTAGTTTGTACACCAAGCAGTAGGCAACCTATTTTGTATACCACGGGGAAGGCAGCCCGTTTTTTACACCACCAAGGCTGCCTATTTTTTGTACAATGCAGAAGGCAGCCTATTTTTTACACCAAGCAGGAGGCGGCCTATTTTGTAGACCACCTGAAAAGCAGCCTTTTTTTACACTACCCAGGAGGCGGCCTATTTTGTACACAATGCAGAAGGCGACCTATTTGGTAGACCACACAGAAGGCAGCCTATTTGTAAGACCACGTAGAAGGCAGCTAGTTGGTAGACCATGCAAAATGTGGCCTGTTTGGCAGAACACACTGAAGGCAGCCTATTTTTAGACCATGCAGAAGGAAGCCTATTTTGTACACCATGTAGGAAGGCTGCCTATTTTGTACACCAAGCAGTAGGCAACCTATTTTGTATACCACGGGGAAGGCAGCCCGTTTTTTACACCACCAAGGCTGCCTATTTTTTGTACAGTGCAGAAGGCGGCCTATTTTTTACACCAAGCAGGAGGCGGCCTGCTTTGTAGACCACCGGAAAGGCGGCCTGATTTGTAGACCACCGGAAAGGCGGTTTTTTTTTTTTTACACTACCCAGAAGGCTGCCTATTTTGTACACAATGCAGAAGGCGGCCTATTTGGTAGACCACACAGAAGGCAGCCTATTTGTAAGACCACGTAGAAGGCAGCCAGTTGGTAGACCACGCAAAATGTGGCCTGTTTGGCACAACACACTGAAGGCGGCCTATTTTTTAGACCATGTAGAAAGGCTGCCTATTTTGTACACCAAGCAGTAGGCAACCTATTTTGTATACCACGGGGAAGGCAGCCCGTTTTTTACACCACCAAGGCTGCCTATTTTTTGTACAATGCAGAAGGCAGCCTATTTTTTACACCAAGCAGGAGGCTGCCTATTTTGTAGACCACCTGAAAAGCAGCCTTTTTTTTACACTACCCAGAAGACTGCCTATTTTGTACACAATGCAGAAGGCAGCATATTTGGTAGACCACACAGAAGGCAGCCTATTTGTAAGACCACGTAGAAGGCAGCTAGTTGGTAGATCACGCAAAATGTGGCCTGTTTGGCAGAACACACTGAAGGCGGCCTATTTTTAGACCATGCAGAAGGCAGCCTATTTTGTACACCATGTAGAAAGGCTGCCTACTTTGTACTCTAAGCAGGAGGCAACCTATTTTGTATACCACTGGGAAGGCAGCACGTTTTTTACACCACCAAGAAGGCTGCCTATGTTTTACACCAAGCAGGAGGCGGCCAATTTTGTAGACCACCTGAAAAACCGCCATTTTTTACACTACCCAGAAGGCTGCCTATTTTGTACACAATGCAGAAGGCGGCCTATTTGGTAGACCACACAGAAGGCAGCCTATTTGTAAGACCACGTAGAAGGCAGCTAGTTGGTAGACCACGCAAAATGTGGCCTGTTTGGCAGAACACACTATAGGCGGCCTATTTTTAGACCATGCAGAAGGCAGCCTATTTTGTACACCATGTAGAAAGGCTGCCTATTTTGTACACCAAGCAGGGGGCAACCTATTTTGTATACCACGGGAAAAGCAGCCCGTTTTTTACACCACCAAGAAGGCTGCCTATTTTTTACACAATGCAGAACGGGGCGTATTTTTTACACCAAGCAGTAGGCAGCCTATTTTGTACACCACGGGGAAGGCGGCCTGTTTTTTTACACCATCCAGAATGCTGCCTATTTTGTACACAACGCGGCAAGTGGCCTATTTGTAAGACCACACAGAAGTCAGCCTATTTGTAAGACCACGTAGAAGGCAGCCTGTTGGTAGACCATGCAAAATGTGGCCTATTTGGTACACCATACTGAGTGTGGCCTATTTTGTACACCATGCGGAAGGCAGAATATTTTTTACACCATGCGGAAGGCGGCCTATTTGTTAGACCATACGGAATGCAGCCTGTTTTGTTAACGACGCAAAAGGCGGCCTTGTTTGGTAGACCGCACAAAAAATGTCCTGTTTGGTAGAGAACTTGGAAGACAGCCTGTTTGGTAGACCACGCAAAATGTGGCTTGTTTGATAGACCACGCAGAAGGCGGCCTATTTTGAACACCAAGCGGAAGGTAACACTTTTGGGGGACCTCACAGAAAATGGCCCTTTTGAGAGCCCACATAAAATGCAGCTATTTAATTGCAGATAGCTGCACCGGTCTGACTTAACACAGACAACACTAACAGGTTGCATAATGTACTCACCCCTTTGGTCACGTAGCACACTTCCTGTAGTAACACATCATAGCTCATTTTACTGGTTCATAAGAACTACTGCATCTCATTCCAGGTCATGTGCTCCTAAAAAAAAAGACACTTAGTACATTAAACATTTTTTTAAAGGTAAAACCACTGAAAATACACAACTTTACTCACCAACTTTTAACCCCTTTAACTACTTTTAACAACTTTTTGGTAGATAACGCTGAAGGCGGCCTGTTTGGTAGATCACGCTGAAAGCGGCCTGTTTGGTAGACCACGTGGAAGGCAGCCTGTGTTTGATAAACCAGAAGGAAGACTGTCTATTTGATAGACCACACAGAATGCGGCTCTGTTTGGTAGACTGTGCAAAATGGAGCCTTTTTTACAGACCACGTGAAAGGCTGCTTGTTTGGTTAACCAGAAGAAAGACTGCCCTTTGACCATACGGAAGGCGGCATGTTCGATAAACCGGAAGAAAGACTGCCTATTTGGTTGACCACACAGTAGGCGTAGTCCCAAGCACTCTCACTGCTTGGGATCACCACCCACAACCACACCATGTGTGTGGAGGGGAACTGAACAGGCAGCACCCCAAGTGCTCTCACCACTTTGGAAAACCACCCACACCCATAAAGTGTGGCAGTAGTAACTAACACCTTTTCCTAAATCTGTCTGCATGTACATTCAAATCTAGATTAGGCTTTAGAAGGGAGAAAGGTACCAGGAGTGCCCCCAAGCGCTCTCACTGCTTGGGATCACCACCCACAACCACACTCCATGTGTGTGGGGGGGAACTGAACAGGCAGAACCCCAAGTGCTCTCACCACTTTGGAAAACCACCCACACCCATAAAGTGTGGCAGTAGTAACTAATACCTTTTCCTAAATCTGTCTGCATGTACATTCAAATCTAGATTAGGCTTTAGATGGGAGAAAGGTACCAGGAGTGCCCCCAAGCGCTCTCACTGCTTGGGATCACCACCCACAACCACACTCCATATGTTTGGGGGGGAACTGAACAGGCAGCACCTTAAGTGCTCTCACCACTTTGGAAAACCACCCACACCCATAAAGTGTGGCAGTAGTAACTAACACCTTTTCCTAAATCTGTCTGCATGTACATTCAAATCTAGATTAGGTTTTAGAAGGGAGAAAGGTACCAGGAGTGCCCCCAAGCACTCTCACTGCTTGGGATCACCACCCACAACCACACTCCATATGTTTGGGGGGGAACTGAACAGGCAGCACCCCAAGTGCTCTCACCACTTTGGAAAACCACCCACACCCATAAAGTGTGGCAGTAGTAACTAATACCTTTTCCTAAATCTGTCTGCATGTACATTCAAATCTAGATTAGGCTTTAGAAGGGGGAAAGGTACCAGTAGTTTCCCCAAGCGCTCTCACTGCTTGGGATCACCACCCACAACCACACTCCATGTGTGTGGGGGGGAACTGAGCAGGCAGCACCCCAAGTGCTCTCACCACTTTGGAAAACCACCCACACCCAGAAAGTGTGGCAGTAGTAGCTAATACCTTTTCCTAAATCTGAGGAAAAAACAAGAAATTATTAGTTAACACTTACAAACTTACATTATTTTAGGTTGAAAAGAAACATACATGTATCAAGTTAAACCACAAAGTAAAGTACAACAATCGCCTGCACTCTCACATTAACCTGTTGATCCAGAGGAAGGCGAAAAAACCCTTACAAGGCATGTTCCAATTAGGCCCAAAAGGGAAAAAAATTCCTTCCAGACTCCAGATGGCAATCAAATAAAATTCCTGGATCAACACGACTGGGAATTACCCAGTAATCATAGCCACGGATGTCTCAACACACTGAAAGTGGCCTATTTTGTACACCATGCGGAAGGCGGCCTATTTTTTACACCAAGCAGGAGGCGGCCTGCTTTGTAGACCACCGGAAAGGCGGCCTGATTTGTAGACCACCGTAAAGGCGTTTTTTTTTTTTACACTACCCAGAAGGCTGCCTATTTTGTACACAATGCAGAACGCGGCCGATTTGGTAGACCACACAGAAGGCAGCCTATTTGTAAGACCACGTAGAAGGCAGCCAGTTGGTAGACCACGCAAAATGTGGCCTGTTTGGCAGAACACACTGAAGGCGGCCTATTTTTTAGACCATGTAGAAAGGCTGCCTATTTTGTACACCCTGTAGAAAGGCTGCCTATTTTTACACCAAGCAGGAGGCGGCTTATTTTGTAGACCACCTGAAAAGCAGCCTTTTTTTACACTACCCAGAAGGCTGCCTATTTGGTAGACCACACAGAAGGCAGCCTATTTGTAAGACCACGTAGACGGCAGCCAGTTGGTAGACCACGCAAAATGTGGCCTGTTTGGCAGAACACACTGAAGGCGGCCTATTTTTTAGACCATGTAGAAAGGCTGCCTAGTTTGTACACCAAGCAGTAGGCAACCTATTTTGTATACCACGGGGAAGGCAGCCCGTTTTTTACACCACCAAGGCTGCCTATTTTTTGTACAATGCAGAAGGCAGCCTATTTTTTACACCAAGCAGGAGGCGGCCTATTTTGTAGACCACCTGAAAAGCAGCCTTTTTTTACACTACCCAGGAGGCGGCCTATTTTGTACACAATGCAGAAGGCGACCTATTTGGTAGACCACACAGAAGGCAGCCTATTTGTAAGACCACGTAGAAGGCAGCTAGTTGGTAGACCATGCAAAATGTGGCCTGTTTGGCAGAACACACTGAAGGCAGCCTATTTTTAGACCATGCAGAAGGAAGCCTATTTTGTACACCATGTAGGAAGGCTGCCTATTTTGTACACCAAGCAGTAGGCAACCTATTTTGTATACCACGGGGAAGGCAGCCCGTTTTTTACACCACCAAGGCTGCCTATTTTTTGTACAGTGCAGAAGGCGGCCTATTTTTTACACCAAGCAGGAGGCGGCCTGCTTTGTAGACCACCGGAAAGGCGGCCTGATTTGTAGACCACCGGAAAGGCGGTTTTTTTTTTTTTTACACTACCCAGAAGGCTGCCTATTTTGTACACAATGCAGAAGGCGGCCTATTTGGTAGACCACACAGAAGGCAGCCTATTTGTAAGACCACGTAGAAGGCAGCCAGTTGGTAGACCACGCAAAATGTGGCCTGTTTGGCACAACACACTGAAGGCGGCCTATTTTTTAGACCATGTAGAAAGGCTGCCTATTTTGTACACCAAGCAGTAGGCAACCTATTTTGTATACCACGGGGAAGGCAGCCCGTTTTTTACACCACCAAGGCTGCCTATTTTTTGTACAATGCAGAAGGCAGCCTATTTTTTACACCAAGCAGGAGGCTGCCTATTTTGTAGACCACCTGAAAAGCAGCCTTTTTTTTACACTACCCAGAAGACTGCCTATTTTGTACACAATGCAGAAGGCAGCATATTTGGTAGACCACACAGAAGGCAGCCTATTTGTAAGACCACGTAGAAGGCAGCTAGTTGGTAGATCACGCAAAATGTGGCCTGTTTGGCAGAACACACTGAAGGCGGCCTATTTTTAGACCATGCAGAAGGCAGCCTATTTTGTACACCATGTAGAAAGGCTGCCTATTTTGTACTCTAAGCAGGAGGCAACCTATTTTGTATACCACTGGGAAGGCAGCACGTTTTTTACACCACCAAGAAGGCTGCCTATGTTTTACACCAAGCAGGAGGCGGCCAATTTTGTAGACCACCTGAAAAACCGCCATTTTTTACACTACCCAGAAGGCTGCCTATTTTGTACACAATGCAGAAGGCGGCCTATTTGGTAGACCACACAGAAGGCAGCCTATTTGTAAGACCACGTAGAAGGCAGCTAGTTGGTAGACCACGCAAAATGTGGCCTGTTTGGCAGAACACACTATAGGCGGCCTATTTTTAGACCATGCAGAAGGCAGCCTATTTCGTACACCATGTAGAAAGGCTGCCTATTTTGTACACCAAGCAGGGGGCAACCTATTTTGTATACCACGGGAAAAGCAGCCCGTTTTTTACACCACCAAGAAGGCTGCCTATTTTTTACACAATGCAGAACGGGGCGTATTTTTTACACCAAGCAGTAGGCAGCCTATTTTGTACACCACGGGGAAGGCGGCCTGTTTTTTTACACCATCCAGAATGCTGCCTATTTTGTACACAACGCGGCAAGTGGCCTATTTGTAAGACCACACAGAAGTCAGCCTATTTGTAAGACCACGTAGAAGGCAGCCTGTTGGTAGACCATGCAAAATGTGGCCTATTTGGTACACCATACTGAGTGTGGCCTATTTTGTACACCATGCGGAAGGCAGAATATTTTTTACACCATGCGGAAGGCGGCCTATTTGTTAGACCATACGGAATGCAGCCTGTTTTGTTAACGACGCAAAAGGCGGCCTTGTTTGGTAGACCGCACAAAAAATGTCCTGTTTGGTAGAGAACTTGGAAGACAGCCTGTTTGGTAGACCACGCAAAATGTGGCTTGTTTGATAGACCACGCAGAAGGCGGCCTATTTTGAACACCAAGCGGAAGGTAACACTTTTGGGGGACCTCACAGAAAATGGCCCTTTTGAGAGCCCACATAAAATGCAGCTATTTAATTGCAGATAGCTGCACCGGTCTGACTTAACACAGAGAACACTAACAGGTTGCATAATGTACTCACCCTTTGGTCACGTAGCACACTTCCTGTAGTAACACATCATAGCTCATTTTACTGGTTCATAAGAACTACTGCATCTCATTCCAGGTCATGTGCTCCTAAAAAAAAGACACTTAGTACATTAAACATTTTTTTAAAGGTAAAACCACTGAAAATACACAACTTTACTCACTAACTTTTAACCCCTTTAACTACTTTTAACAACTTTTTGGTAGATAACGCTGAAGGCGGCCTGTTTGGTAGATCACGCTGAAAGCGGCCTGTTTGGTAGACCACGTGGAAGGCAGCCTGTGTTTGATAAACCAGAAGGAAGACTGTCTATTTGATAGACCACACAGAATGCGGCTCTGTTTGGTAGACTGTGCAAAATGGAGCCTTTTTTACAGACCACGTGAAAGGCTGCTTGTTTGGTTAACCAGAAGAAAGACTGCCCTTTGACCATACGGAAGGCGGCATGTTCGATAAACCGGAAGAAAGACTGCCTATTTGGTTGACCACACAGTAGGCGTAGTCCCAAGCACTCTCACTGCTTGGGATCACCACCCACAACCACACCATGTGTGTGGAGGGGAACTGAACAGGCAGCACCCCAAGTGCTCTCACCACTTTGGAAAACCACCCACACCCATAAAGTGTGGCAGTAGTAACTAACACCTTTTCCTAAATCTGTCTGCATGTACATTCAAATCTAGATTAGGCTTTAGAAGGGAGAAAGGTACCAGGAGTGCCCCCAAGCGCTCTCACTGCTTGGGATCACCACCCACAACCACACTCCATGTGTGTGGGGGGGAACTGAACAGGCAGAACCCCAAGTGCTCTCACCACTTTGGAAAACCACCCACACCCATAAAGTGTGGCAGTAGTAACTAATACCTTTTCCTAAATCTGTCTGCATGTACATTCAAATCTAGATTAGGCTTTAGATGGGAGAAAGGTACCAGGAGTGCCCCCAAGCGCTCTCACTGCTTGGGATCACCACCCACAACCACACTCCATATGTTTGGGGGGGAACTGAACAGGCAGCACCTTAAGTGCTCTCACCACTTTGGAAAACCACCCACACCCATAAAGTGTGGCAGTAGTAACTAACACCTTTTCCTAAATCTGTCTGCATGTACATTCAAATCTAGATTAGGTTTTAGAAGGGAGAAAGGTACCAGGAGTGCCCCCAAGCACTCTCACTGCTTGGGATCACCACCCACAACCACACTCCATATGTTTGGGGGGGAACTGAACAGGCAGCACCCCAAGTGCTCTCACCACTTTGGAAAACCACCCACACCCATAAAGTGTGGCAGTAGTAACTAATACCTTTTCCTAAATCTGTCTGCATGTACATTCAAATCTAGATTAGGCTTTAGAAGGGGGAAAGGTACCAGTAGTTTCCCCAAGCGCTCTCACTGCTTGGGATCACCACCCACAACCACACTCCATGTGTGTGGGGGGGAACTGAGCAGGCAGCACCCCAAGTGCTCTCACCACTTTGGAAAACCACCCACACCCAGAAAGTGTGGCAGTAGTAGCTAATACCTTTTCCTAAATCTGAGGAAAAAACAAGAAATTATTAGTTAACACTTACAAACTTACATTATTTTAGGTTGAAAAGAAACATACATGTATCAAGTTAAACCACAAAGTAAAGTACAACAATCGCCTGCACTCTCACATTAACCTGTTGATCCAGAGGAAGGCGAAAAAACCCTTACAAGGCATGTTCCAATTAGGCCCAAAAGGGAAAAAAATTCCTTCCAGACTCCAGATGGCAATCAAATAAAATTCCTGGATCAACACGACTGGGAATTACCCAGTAATCATAGCCACGGATGTCTCAACACACTGAAAGTGGCCTATTTTGTACACCATGCGGAAGGCGGCCTATTTTTTACACCAAGCAGGAGGCGGCCTGCTTTGTAGACCACCGGAAAGGCGGCCTGATTTGTAGACCACCGTAAAGGCGTTTTTTTTTTTTTACACTACCCAGAAGGCTGCCTATTTTGTACACAATGCAGAACGCGGCCGATTTGGTAGACCACACAGAAGGCAGCCTATTTGTAAGACCACGTAGAAGGCAGCCAGTTGGTAGACCACGCAAAATGTGGCCTGTTTGGCAGAACACACTGAAGGCGGCCTATTTTTTAGACCATGTAGAAAGGCTGCCTATTTTGTACACCCTGTAGAAAGGCTGCCTATTTTTACACCAAGCAGGAGGCGGCTTATTTTGTAGACCACCTGAAAAGCAGCCTTTTTTTACACTACCCAGAAGGCTGCCTATTTGGTAGACCACACAGAAGGCAGCCTATTTGTAAGACCACGTAGACGGCAGCCAGTTGGTAGACCACGCAAAATGTGGCCTGTTTGGCAGAACACACTGAAGGCGGCCTATTTTTTAGACCATGTAGAAAGGCTGCCTAGTTTGTACACCAAGCAGTAGGCAACCTATTTTGTATACCACGGGGAAGGCAGCCCGTTTTTTACACCACCAAGGCTGCCTATTTTTTGTACAATGCAGAAGGCAGCCTATTTTTTACACCAAGCAGGAGGCGGCCTATTTTGTAGACCACCTGAAAAGCAGCCTTTTTTTACACTACCCAGGAGGCGGCCTATTTTGTACACAATGCAGAAGGCGACCTATTTG
Source organism: Hyperolius riggenbachi (assembly GCF_040937935.1). Taxonomy (NCBI): domain Eukaryota; kingdom Metazoa; phylum Chordata; class Amphibia; order Anura; family Hyperoliidae; genus Hyperolius; species Hyperolius riggenbachi. Next base: position 70,034,162 of record NC_090657.1, read on the forward strand.
GTAGACCACACAGAAGGCAGCCTATTTGTAAGACCACGTAGAAGGCAGCTAGTTGGTAGACCATGCAAAATGTGGCCTGTTTGGCAGAACACACTGAAGGCAGCCTATTTTTAGACCATGCAGAAGGAAGCCTATTTTGTACACCATGTAGGAAGGCTGCCTATTTTGTACACCAAGCAGTAGGCAACCTATTTTGTATACCACGGGGAAGGCAGCCCGTTTTTTACACCACCAAGGCTGCCTATTTTTTGTACAGTGCAGAAGGCGGCCTATTTTTTACACCAAGCAGGAGGCGGCCTGCTTTGTAGACCACCGGAAAGGCGGCCTGATTTGTAGACCACCGGAAAGGCGGTTTTTTTTTTTTTACACTACCCAGAAGGCTGCCTATTTTGTACACAATGCAGAAGGCGGCCTATTTGGTAGACCACACAGAAGGCAGCCTATTTGTAAGACCACGTAGAAGGCAGCCAGTTGGTAGACCACGCAAAATGTGGCCTGTTTGGCACAACACACTGAAGGCGGCCTATTTTTTAGACCATGTAGAAAGGCTGCCTATTTTGTACACCAAGCAGTAGGCAACCTATTTTGTATACCACGGGGAAGGCAGCCCGTTTTTTACACCACCAAGGCTGCCTATTTTTTGTACAATGCAGAAGGCAGCCTATTTTTTACACCAAGCAGGAGGCTGCCTATTTTGTAGACCACCTGAAAAGCAGCCTTTTTTTTACACTACCCAGAAGACTGCCTATTTTGTACACAATGCAGAAGGCAGCATATTTGGTAGACCACACAGAAGGCAGCCTATTTGTAAGACCACGTAGAAGGCAGCTAGTTGGTAGATCACGCAAAATGTGGCCTGTTTGGCAGAACACACTGAAGGCGGCCTATTTTTAGACCATGCAGAAGGCAGCCTATTTTGTACACCATGTAGAAAGGCTGCCTACTTTGTACTCTAAGCAGGAGGCAACCTATTTTGTATACCACTGGGAAGGCAGCACGTTTTTTACACCACCAAGAAGGCTGCCTATGTTTTACACCAAGCAGGAGGCGGCCAATTTTGTAGACCACCTGAAAAACCGCCATTTTTTACACTACCCAGAAGGCTGCCTATTTTGTACACAATGCAGAAGGCGGCCTATTTGGTAGACCACACAGAAGGCAGCCTATTTGTAAGACCACGTAGAAGGCAGCTAGTTGGTAGACCACGCAAAATGTGGCCTGTTTGGCAGAACACACTATAGGCGGCCTATTTTTAGACCATGCAGAAGGCAGCCTATTTTGTACACCATGTAGAAAGGCTGCCTATTTTGTACACCAAGCAGGGGGCAACCTATTTTGTATACCACGGGAAAAGCAGCCCGTTTTTTACACCACCAAGAAGGCTGCCTATTTTTTACACAATGCAGAACGGGGCGTATTTTTTACACCAAGCAGTAGGCAGCCTATTTTGTACACCACGGGGAAGGCGGCCTGTTTTTTTACACCATCCAGAATGCTGCCTATTTTGTACACAACGCGGCAAGTGGCCTATTTGTAAGACCACACAGAAGTCAGCCTATTTGTAAGACCACGTAGAAGGCAGCCTGTTGGTAGACCATGCAAAATGTGGCCTATTTGGTACACCATACTGAGTGTGGCCTATTTTGTACACCATGCGGAAGGCAGAATATTTTTTACACCATGCGGAAGGCGGCCTATTTGTTAGACCATACGGAATGCAGCCTGTTTTGTTAACGACGCAAAAGGCGGCCTTGTTTGGTAGACCGCACAAAAAATGTCCTGTTTGGTAGAGAACTTGGAAGACAGCCTGTTTGGTAGACCACGCAAAATGTGGCTTGTTTGATAGACCACGCAGAAGGCGGCCTATTTTGAACACCAAGCGGAAGGTAACACTTTTGGGGGACCTCACAGAAAATGGCCCTTTTGAGAGCCCACATAAAATGCAGCTATTTAATTGCAGATAGCTGCACCGGTCTGACTTAACACAGAGAACACTAACAGGTTGCATAATGTACTCACCCTTTGGTCACGTAGCACACTTCCTGTAGTAACACATCATAGCTCATTTTACTGGTTCATAAGAACTACTGCATCTCATTCCAGGTCATGTGCTCCTAAAAAAAAGACACTTAGTACATTAAACATTTTTTTAAAGGTAAAACCACTGAAAATACACAACTTTACTCACTAACTTTTAACCCCTTTAACTACTTTTAACAACTTTTTGGTAGATAACGCTGAAGGCGGCCTGTTTGGTAGACCACGCTGAAAGCGGCCTGTTTGGTAGACCACGTGGAAGGCAGCCTGTGTTTGATAAACCAGAAGGAAGACTGTCTATTTGATAGACCACACAGAATGCGGCTCTGTTTGGTAGACCGTGCAAAATGGAGCCTTTTTTACAGACCACGTGAAAGGCTGCTTGTTTGGTTAACCAGAAGAAAGACTGCCCTTTGACCATACGGAAGGCGGCCTGTTTGATAAACCGGAAGAAAGACTGCCTATTTGGTTGACCACACAGTAGGCGTAGTCCCAAGCACTCTCACTGCTTGGGATCACCACCCACAACCACACTCCATGTGTGTGGAGGGGAACTGAACAGGCAGCACCCCAAGTGCTCTCACTACTTTGGAAAACCACCCACACCCATAAAGTGTGGCAGTAGTAACTAATACCTTTTCCTAAATCTGTCTGCATGTACATTCAAATCTAGATTAGGCTTTAGAAGGTAGAAAGGTACCAGGAGTGCCCCCAAGCGCTCTCAGTGCTTGGGATCACCACCCACAACCACACTCCATGTGTGTGGAGGGGAACTGAACAGGCAGCACCCCAAGTGCTCTCACCACTTTGGAAAACCACCCACACCCATAAAGTGTGGCAGTAGTAGCCAATACCTTTTCCTAAATCTGTAAAAAACAAGAAATTATTAGTTAACACTTACAAAGTTACATTATTTTGGGTTGAAAAGAAACATACATTCATCAAGTTAAACCATAAAGTAAAGTACAACATTTGCCTGCACTCTCACATTAACCTGTTGATCCAGAGGAAGGCGAAAAAACCCTTACAAGGCATGTTCCAATTAGGCCCAAAAGGGAAAAAAATTCCTTCCAGACTCCAGATGGCAATCAAATAAAATTCCTGGATCAACACGACCGGGAATTACCTAGTAATCATAGCCACGGATGTCTCAACATACTGAAAGTGGCCTATTTTGTACACCATGCGGAAGGCGGCCTATTTTTTACACCAAGCAGGAGGCGGACTGCTTTGTAGACCACCAGAAAGGCGGCCTGCTTTGTAGACCACCGGAAAGGCGTTTTGTTTTTTTTACACTACCCAGAAGGCTGCCTATTTTGTACACAATGCAGAAGGCGGCCAATTTGGTAGACCACACAGAAGGTAGCCTATTTGTAAGACCACGTAGAAGGCAGCCAGTTGGTAGACCACGCAAAATGTGGCCTGTTTGGCAGAACACACTGAAGGCGGCCTATTTTTTTAGACCATGTAGAAAGGCTGCCTATTTTGTACACCATGTAGAAAGGCTGCCTATTTTTACACCAAGCAGGAGGCAACCTATTTTGTATACCACGGGGAAGGCAGCCCATTTTTTACACAACACCAAGAAGGCTGCCTATTTTTTCCACAATGCAGAAGGCAGCCTATTTTCTACACCAAGCAGGAGGCGGCCTATTTTGTAGACCACCTGAAAAGCAGCCTTTTTTTACACTACCCAGAAGGCTGCCTATTTTGTACACAATGCAGAAGGCAGCCTATTTGGTAGACCACACAAGGCAGCCTATTGGTAAGACCACGTAGAAGGCAGCTAGTTGGTAGCCCACGCAAAATGTGGCCTGTTTGGTAGTACACACTGAAGGCAGCCTATTTTTAGACCATGCAGAAGGCAGCCTATTTTGTACACCATGTAGGAAGGCTGCCTATTTTGTACACCAAGCAGTAGGCAACCTATTTTGTATACCACGGGGAATGCAGCCCGTTTTTAACACCACCAAGTCTGCCTATTTTTTGTACAGTGCAGAAGGCGGCCTATTTTTTACACCAAGCAGGAGGCGGCTTGCTTTGTAGACCACCGGAAAGGCGGCCTGATTTGTAGACCACCGGAAAGGCGTCTTTTTTTTTTTACACAACCCAGAAGGCTGCCTATTTTGTACACAATGCAGAAGGCGGCCTATTTGGTAGACCACACAGAAGGCAGCCTATTTGTAAGACCACGTAGAAGGCAGCCAGTTGGTAGACCACGCAAAATGTGGCCTGTTTGGCAGAACACAGAAGGCGGCCTATTTTTTAGACCATGTAGAAAGGCTGCCTATTTATACACCATGTAGAAAGGCTGCCTATTTTTACACCAAGCAGGAGGCAACCTATTTTGTATACCACGGGGAAGGCAGCCCGTTTTTTACACCACCAAGAAGGCTGCCTATTTTTTACACAATGCAGAAGGCAGCCTATTTTTTACACCAAGCAGGAGGCGGCCTATTTTGTAGACCACCTGAAAAGCAGCCTTTTTTTACACTACCCAGAAGGCTGCCTATTTTGTACACAATGCAGAAGGCGGCCTATTTGGTAGACCACACAGAAGGCAGCCTATTTGTAAGACCACGTAGAAGGCAGCCAGTTGGTAGACCACGCACAATGTGGCCTGTTTGGCAGAACACACTGAAGGCGGCCTATTTTTTAGACCATGTAGAAAGGCTGCCTATTATGTACACCCTGTAGAAAGGCTGCCTATTTTTACACCAAGCAGGAGGCAACCTATTTTGTATACCACGGGGAAGGCAGCCCGTTTTTTACACCACCAAGAAGGCTGCCTATTTTTTACACAATGCAGAAGGCAGCCTATTTTTTACACCAAGCAGGAGGCGGCCTATTTTGTAGACCACCTGAAAAGCAGCCTTTTTTTACACTACCCAGAAGGCTGCTTATTTTGTACACAATGCAGAAGGCGGCCTATTTGGTAGACCACACAGAAGGCAGCCTATTTGTAAGACCACGTAGAAGGCAGCCAGTTGGTAGACCACGCAAAATGTGGCCAGTTTGGCAGAACACACTGAAGGCGGCCTATTTTTAGACCATGTAGAAAGACTGCCTATTTTGTACACCATGTAGAAAGGCTGCCTATTTTGTACACCAAGCAGGATTCAACCTATTTTGTATACCACTGGGAAGGCAGCACGTTTTTTACACCACCAAAAAGGCTGCCTATGTTTTACACCAAGCGGGAGGCGGCCTATTTTGTAGACCACCTGAAAAGCAGCCATTTTTTACACTACCCAGAAGGCGGCCTATTTGGTAGACCACACAGAAGGCAGCCTATTTGTAAGACCACGTAGAAGGCAGCCAGTTGGTAGACCACGCAAAATGTGGCCTGTTTGGCAGAACACACTGAAGGCGGCCTATTTTTTAGACCATGTAGAAAGGCTGCCTATTTTGTACACCCTGTAGAAAGGCTGCCTATTTTTACACCAAGCAGGAGGCAACCTATTTTGTATACCACGGGGAAGGCAGCCCGTTTTTTACACCACCAAGAAGGCTGCCTATTTTTTACACAATGCAGAAGGCGGCCTATTTTTTACACCAAGCAGGAGGCGGCCTATTTTAGGCTTTAGAAGGGAGAAAGGTACCATGAGTGCCCCCAAGCACTCTCACTGCTTGGGATCACCACCCACAACCACACTCCATGTGTGTGGGGGGGAACTGAGCAGGCAGCACCCCAAGTGCTCTCACCACTTTGGAAAACAACCCACACCCAGAAAGTGTGGCAGTAGTAACTAATACCTTTTCCTAAATCTGTCTGCATGTACATTAAAATCTAGATTAGGCTTTACAAGGGGGAAAGGTACCAGCAGTGCCCCCAAGCGCTCTCACTGCTTGGGATCACCACCCACAACCACACTCCATGTGTGTGGGGGGGGAACTGAACAGGCAGCACCCCAAGTGCTCTCACCACTTTGGAAAACCACCCACACCCATAAAGTGTGGCAGTAGTAACTAATACCTTTTCCTAAATCTGTCTGCATGTACATTAAAATCTAGATTAGGCTTTACAAGGGGGAAAGGTACCAGCAGTGCCCCCAAGCGCTCTCACTGCTTGGGATCACCACCCACAACCACACTCCAGGTGTGTGGGGGGGGAACTGAACAGGCAGCACCCCAAGTGCTCTCACCACTTTGGAAAACCACCCACACCCATAAAGTGTGGCAGTAGTAGCTAATACCTTTTCCTAAATCTGTAAAAAACAAGAAATTATTAGTTAACACTTACAGTTACATTATTTTGGGTTGAAAAGAAACATACATTCATCAAGTTAAACCATAAAGTAAAGTACAACATTTGCCTGCACTCTCACATTAACCTGTTGATCCAGAGGAAGGCGAAAAAACCCTTACAAGGCATGTTCCAATTAGGCCCAAAAGAGAAAAAAATTCCTTCCAGACTCCAGATGGCAATCAAATAAAATTCCTGGATCAACACGACCAGGAATTACCTAGTAATCATAGCCACAGATGTCTCAACACACTGAAAGTGGCCTATTTTGTACACCATGCGGAAGGCGGCCTATTTTTTACACCAAGCAGGAGGCGGCCTGCTTTGTAGACCACCGGAAAGGCGGCCTGCTTTGTAGACCACCGGAAAGGCGGCCTGCTTTGTAGACCACCGGAAAGGCGATTTTTTTTTTACACTACCCAGAAGGCTGCCTATTTTGTACACAATGCAGAAGGTGGCCTATTTGGTAGACCACACAGAAGGCAGCCTATTTGTAAGACTACGTAGAAGGCAGCCAGTTGGTAGACCATGCAAAATGTGGCCTGTTTCGCAGAACACACTGAAGGCGGCCTATTTTTTTTAGACCATGTAGAAAGGCTGCCTATTTTGTACACCATGTAGAAAGGCTGCCTATTTTTACACCAAGCAGGAGGCAACCTATTTTGTATACCACGGGGAAGGCAGCCCGTTTTTTTACACCACCAAGAAGGCTGCCTATTTTTTACACAATGCAGAAGGCGGCCTATTTTTTACACCAAGCAGGAGGCGGCCTATTTTGTAGACCACCTGAAAAGCAGCCTTTTTTACACTACCCAGAAGGCTGCCTATTTTGTACACAATGCAGAAGGTGGCCTATTTGGTAGACCACACAGAAGGCAGCCTATTTGTAAGACCACGTAGAAGGCAGCTAGTTGGTAGACCACGCAAAATGTGGCCTGTTTGGCAGAACACACTGAAGGCAGCCTATTTTTAGACCATGCAGAAGGCAGCCTATTTTGTACACCATGTAGGAAGGCTGCCTATTTTGTACACCAAGCAGTAGGCAACCTATTTTGTATACCACGGGGAAGGCAGCCCGTTTTTTACACCACCAAGGCTGCCTATTTTTTGTACAATGCAGAAGGCAGCCTATTTTTTACATTAAGCAGGAGGCAGCCTATTTTGTAGACCACCTAAAAGCAGCCTTTTTTTTTACACTACCCAGAAGGCTGCCTATTTTGTACACAATGCAGAATGCGGCCTATTTGGTAGACCACACAGAAGGCGGCCTATTTGTAAGACCACGTAGAAGGCAGCCAGTTGGTAGACCACACAAAATGTGGCCTGTTTGGCAGAACACACTGAAGGCGGCCTATTTTTAGACCATGCAGAAGGCAGCCTATTTTGTACACCAAGCAGGAGGCAACCAATTTTGTATACCACGGGGAAGGCAGCACGTTTTTTACACCTCCAAGAAGGCTGCCTATGTTTTACACCAAGCAGGAGGCGGCCTATTTAGTAGACCACCTGAAAAGCAGCCATTTTTTACACTACCCAGAAGGCTGCCTATTTTGTACACAATGCAGAAGGCGGCCTATTTGGTAGACCACACAGAAGGCAGCCTATTTGTAAGACCACGTAGAAGGCAGCTAGTTGGTAGACCACGCAAAATGTGGCCTGTTTGGCAGAACACACTGAAGGCAGCCTATTTTTAGACCAAGCAGAAGGCAGCCTATTTTGTACACCATGTAGGAAGGCTGCCTATTTTGTACACCAAGCAGTAGGCAACCTATTTTGTATACCACGGGGAAGGCAGCCCGTTTTTTACACCACCAAGGCTGCCTATTTTTTGTACAATGCAGAAGGCGGCCTATTTTTTACACCAAGCAGTAGGCAGCCTATTTTGTACACCACGGGGAAGGCGGCCTGTTTTTTTACACCATCCAGAATGCTGCCTATTTTGTACACAACGCGGAAAGTGGCCTATTTGGAAGACCACACAGAAGTCAGCCTATTTGTAAGACCACGTAGAAGGCAGCCTGTTTGTAGACCATGCAAAATGTCGCCTATTTGGTACACCATACTGAGTGTGGCCTATTTTGTACACCATGCGGAAGGCAGCCTATTTTTTTACACCAAGCAGGAGGCGGCCTATTTTGTAGACCACGGGAAAGGCGGCTTTTGTTTTTTTTTAACACTACCCAGAAGGCTGCCTATTTTGTACACAATGCAGAAGGAAGCCTGTTTGTAAGACCACATAGAAGGCAGCCTGTTAAACCACGCAAAATGTGGCCTGTTTGGTAGACCGCACTGAAGGTGGCCTATTTTGTACACCATGTGGAAGGCAGCCTATTTTTTACACCATGCAGAAGGCAGCCTATTTTTTACACCATGCAGAAGGCAGCCTGTTTTGTTAACGACGCAAAAGGCGGCCTTGTTTGGTAGACCGCACAAAAAATGTCCTGTTTGGTAGAGAACTTGGAAGACAGCCTGTTTGGTAGACCACGCAAAATGTGGCTTGTTTGATAGACCACGCAGAAGGCGGCCTATTTTGAACACCAAGCGGAAGGTAACACTTTTGGGGGACCTCACAGAAAATGGTCCTTTGAGAGACCACACAAAATGCAGCTATTTAATTGCAGATAGTGTTGTCTGTGTTAAGTCAGACCGGTGCAGCTAACAGGTTGCATAATGTACTCACCCTTTGGTCAAGTAGCACACTTTCTGTAGTAACACACCATAGCTCTCATTACAGGTTCATAAGAATTACTGTATCTCATTCCAGGTCAAGTGCTCCTAAAAAAGAAACATAGTACATTAAACATTTTTTTTAAAGGTAAAACCACTGAAAATACACAACTTTACTCAGCACCTTTTAACCCCTTTAACAACTTTTCAGTAGAGAACACTGAAGGCGGCCTAATTGGTACACCATGCGGAAGGCAGCCTGATTTGGAGACCGAGCGGAAGGCAGCCTGTTTGATAAACCAGAAGGAAGACTGCCTATTTGTTAGACTACACAGAATGCAGCTTTGATTGGTACGTGCAAAATGCAGCCTTTTTTACAGACCACGTGAAAGGCTGCCTGTTTGGTTAAGCAGAAGCAAGGCTGCCCTTTGACCATACGGAAGGCGGCCTGTTCGATAAACCGGAAGAAAGACTGCCTATTTGGTCGACCACACAGAAGGCGTAGTCCCAAGCGCTCTCACTGCTTGGGATCACCACCCACAACCACACTCCATGTGTGTGGGGGGGGAACTGCATAGGCAGCACCCCCCAAGTGCTCTCACCACTTTGGAAAACCACCCACACCCATAAAGTGTGGCAGTAGTAGCTAATACCTTTTCTTAAATCTGTGTAAAAAACAAGAAATTATTAGTTAACACTTACAAAATTACATTATTTTGGGTTGAAAAGAAACATACATTCAATAAGTTAAACCAGAAAGTAAAGTACAACATTCGCCTGCACTCTCACCACTTTGGAAAACCACCCACACCGATAAAGTGTGGCAGTAGTAACTAATACCTTTTCCTAAATCTGTCTGCATGTACATTCAAATCTAGATTAGGCTTTAGAAGGGAGAAAGGTACCAGGAGTGCCCCCAAGCGCTCTCACTGCTTGGGATCACCACCCGCAACCACACTCCATGTGTGTGGGGGGAACTGAACAGGGAGAACCCCAAGTGCTCTCACCACTTTGGAAAACCACCCACACCCATAAAGTGTGGCAGTAGTGACTAATACCTTTTCCTAAATCTGTCTGCATGTACATTCAAATCTAGATTAGGCTTTAGAAGGGGGAAAGGTACCAGGAGTGCCCCCAAGCGCTCTCACTGCTTGGGATCACCACCCACAACCACACTCCATGTGTGTGGGGGGGAACTGAACAGGCAGCACCCCAAGTGCTCTCACCACTTTGGAAAACCACCCACACCCATAAAGTGTGGCAGTAGTAGCTAATACCTTTTCCTAAATCTGTAAAAAACAAGAAATTATTAGTTAACACTTACAAAGTTACATTATTTTGGGTTGAAAAGAAACATACATTCATCAAGTTAAACCATAAAGTAAAGTACATTTGCCTGCACTCTCACATTAACCTGTTGATCCAGAGGAAGGCGAAAAAACCCTTACAAGGCATGTTCCAATTAGGCCCAAAAGGCAAAAAAATTCCTTCCAGACTCCAGATGGCAATCAAATAAAATTCCTGGATCAACACGACCGGGAATTACCTAGTAATCATAGCCACGGATGTCTCAACACACTGAAAGTGGCCTATTTTGTACACCATGCGGAAGGCGGCCTATTTTTTACACCAAGCAGGAGGCGGCCTGCTTTGTAGACCACCGGAAAGGCGGCCTGCTTTGTAGACCACCGGAAAGGCGGGTTTTTTTACACTACCCAGAAGGCTGCCTATTTTGTACACAATGCAGAAGGCGGCCTATTTGGTAGACCACACAGAAGGTAGCCTATTTGTAAGACCACGTAGAAGGCAGCCAGTTGGTAGACCACGCAAAATGTGGCCTGTTTGGCAGAACACACTGAAGGCGGCCTATTTTTTTAGACCATGTAGAAAGGCTGCCTATTTTGTACACCATGTAGAAAGGCTGCCTCTTTTTACACCAAGCAGGAGGCAACCTATTTTGTATACCACGGGGAAGGCAGCCCGTTTTTTACACCACCAAGAAGGCTGCCTATTTTTTACACAATGCAGAAGGCGGCCTATTTTTTACACCAAGCAGGAGGCGGCCTATTTTGTAGACCACCTGAAAAGCAGCCTTTTTTTTACACTACCCAGAAGGCTGCCTATTTTGTACACAATGCAGAAGGCGGCCTATTTGGTAGACCACACAGAAGGCAGCCTATTTGTAAGACCACGTAGAAGGCAGCTAGTTGATAGACCACGCAAAATGTGGCCTGTTTGGCAGAACACACTGAAGGCAGCCTATTTTTAGACCATGCAGAAGGCAGCCTATTTTGTACACCATGTAGGAAGGCTGCCTATTTTGTACACCAAGCAGTAGGCAACCTATTTTGTATACCACGGGGAAGGCAGCCCGCTTTTTACACCACCAAGGCTGCCTATTTTTTGTACAGTGCAGAAGGCGGCCTATTTTTTACACCAAGCAGGAGGCGGCCTGCTTTGTAGACCACCGGAAAGGCAGCCTGATTTGTAGACCACCGGAAAGGCAATTTTTTTTTTTACACTACCCAGAAGGCTGCCTATTTTGTACACAATGCAGAAGGCTGCCTATTTGGTAGACCACACAGAAGGCAGCCTATTTGTAAGACCACGTAGAAGGCAGCCAGTTGGTAGACCACGCAAAATGTGGCATGTGTGTGGGGGGGGAACTGCATAGGCAGCACCCCCCAAGTGCTCTCACCACTTTGGAAAACCACCCACACCCATAAAGTGTGGCAGTAGTAGCTAATACCTTTTCTTAAAGCTGTGTAAAAAACAAGAAATTATTAGTTAACACTTACAAAATTACATTATTTTGGGTTGAAAAGAAACATACATTCAATAAGTTAAACCAGAAAGTAAAGTACAACATTCGCCTGCACTCTCACCACTTTGGAAAACCACCCACACCGATAAAGTGTGGCAGTAGTAACTAATACCTTTTCCTAAATCTGTCTGCATGTACATTCAAATCTAGATTAGGCTTTAGAAGGGAGAAAGGTACCAGGAGTGCCCCCAAGCGCTCTCACTGCTTGGGATCACCCCCCGCAACCACACTCCATGTGTGTGGGGGGAACTGAACAGGCAGAACCCCAAGTGCTCTCACCACTTTGGAAAACCACCCACACCCATAAAGTGTGGCAGTAGTGACTAATACCTTTTCCTAAATCTGTCTGCATGTACATTCAAATCTAGATTAGGCTTTAGAAGGGGGAAAGGTACCAGGAGTGCCCCCAAGCGCTCTCACTGCTTGGGATCACCACCCACAACCACACTCCATGTGTGTGGGGGGGAACTGAACAGGCAGCACCCCAAGTGCTCTCACCACTTTGGAAAACCACCCACACCCATAAAGTGTGGCAGTAGTAGCTAATACCTTTTCCTAAATCTGTAAAAAACAAGAAATTATTAGTTAACACTTACAAAGTTACATTATTTTGGGTTGAAAAGAAACATACATTCATCAAGTTAAACCATAAAGTAAAGTACAACATTTGCCTGCACTCTCACAGTAACCTGTTGATCCAGAGGAAGGCGAAAAAACCCTTACAAGGCATGTTCCAATTAGGCCCAAAAGGGAAAAAAATTCCTTCCAGACGGCAATCAAATAAAATTCCTGGATCAACACGACCGGGAATTACCTAGTAATCATACCCACGGATGTCTCAACACACTCAAAGTGGCCTATTTTGTACACCATGCGGAAGGCGGCCTATTTTGTACACCATGCGGAAGGCGGCCTATTTCTTACACTTAAGCATGAGACGGCCTATTTTTTTACACCAAGCAGGAGGCTGCCTATTTTGTAGACCAGGGGAAAGGCTGACTTTTTGTACACTACCCAGAAGGCTGCCTATTCTGTACACAACGCAGAAGGAAGCCTGTTTGTAAGACCATGTAGAATGCAGCCTGTTAAACCACGCAAAATGTGGTCTGTTTGGTAGACCACACTGAAGGTGGCCTATTTTGTACACCTTGCGGAAGGCAGACTATTTTTACACCATGCGGAAGGAAGCCTTTTTACACCATGTGGAAGGAAGCCTTTTTACACCATGCGGAAGGAAGCCATTTTACACCATGCGGAAGGCGGCCTATTTTTTTACACCAAGCAGTAGGCAGCCTATTTTGTACACAAGGCGGAAAGTGGCCTATTTGACCACACAGAAGTCAGCCCATGTGTAAGACCACATAGAAGGCAGCCTGTTTGCAGACCACGCAAAATGCGGCCTATTTGGTAGACCACACTGAAAGTGGCCTATTTTGTACACCATTAGGAAGGCGGCCAATTTTTTACACCAAGCAGGAGGCGGCCTATTTTGTAGACCACGGGAAAGGCGGCCTTTTTCTTTTTTACACTACCCATAAGGCTACCTATTTTGTACACAACGCAGAAGGAAGCAGTTTGTAAGACCATGTAGAAGGCAGTCTGTTAAACTATGCAAAATGTGGTCTGTTTGGTAGACCACACTGAAGGTGGCCTATTTTGTACACCTTGCGGAAGGCAGCTTATTTTTTCACCATGCGGAAGGCGGCTTTTTACACTACGTGGAAGATAACCTTTTTTGTACACCACATGGAAGACGGCCTTTTAATTGCAGATAGCTGTACCGGTCTGACTAAACATACGACAACACTAACAGGTTGCATAATGTACTCACCTAGTGTTCACGTAGCACACTTCCTGTAGTAACACATCATAGCTCATATTACTGGGCCATGAGAATTACTGCACCTTATTCCTGGTCATGTGCTCCTAAAGAAAAAAAAGAAACGTAGTACATTAAGCAGTTTTTTAAGGCAATATGCATTGTTTAAAAGTAAATATATCAGCCTCCATATCCCTCACTTCAGGTGTGCTTTAATTTTTAGCTATCTCAAACTCACATTTAAACTTTTATCCCACAGGATAAAATGATCCCTTTAATCATTTCTTGGAGTTTTGGCATTACATTTACTTGAGACAAGAAAATAAACCACACGACAACAAAAGAAATAACTTTATTTCACAATCAAAAACAATCAACATGCATTGTATCAATAGAAATTGAAAGATTGTAAAAGAAAAAAAATCAGGTAAATATCTAAACATAATTTGTGATTTTTCTTCTCAGTAATGGGACTTGCATTGGCCCAAGAACCTTTTGGAAAAAACAGCAAAGACTTGATGAGTGATATGGAAGCTTCCTTATTTATTTCTTTGTAAACAATACCAGTTGCCTGGCAGCCCCATTGATCTTCTGGCATAAGTAGTGAGTCAAAACCCTGGAACAAGCATATGGCTAATCCAGGAAAACCAGAGTCTGAGTACCTGATCTGCTGCATGCTTATTCAGGGTCTATGGCTCGAAGTATTAGAGACACGATCAGGAAAACTGCCAGGTAACTGGTATTGTTTAAAGGGAAATACATATGGCAGCATTCAATAGCCTTTTCACCTTGGGTTCCCTTTAAAGCACATCTGAATTCAGAGCTACCCCACTCCATCTCGACTTGCTAAATGTTAACCCTCTACCCCTGACCTATGTCCTAAATGCTTTACCCCAAACACCTCATGTGGCTCTGTCCTCCCTTGGCTGCCTTGTGGAAACCGGTAACTGACTACTTACATGATATGATGGGTTCTCCGCTAGCCCTAGACATCAGGCTTTGTGTATTGAACCTAATAGATGAAGATGTTCCTACATTTTATTAAGTTTTTCTTGCTGAAACACTTTTTGCTGCCCAACGATGTATTACATTCCATTGGCTATTTACAATCCTCCCTACACTAGAGGCCATGAAATCCAGAGTGCAGAAACACCTCCCTTACAAAAAACTAATTGACTCTCACAGAAACTTTTCTACTAAATTTAACAAAATTTGGGACAGATGGATCAATCACTCCTAATGCTACAATACTAATACGTCGATACCTCGGTAATTGTGTCTAAATGCTACAGTATGTCTTATTCCTGCTCTGCTGTTATGCTTGTCAATTCGTTTTACTTGAAACATCTGCTATGCCACATTATATTCATTATTGTACTTTTGCAAATTATGCTGTATTGTTGAATTCTTTAACACTTATGGTTGAAAAAAAATAATTCTGAATTGAGGGATATGGAGGCTGCCATATTTATTTCCTTTCAAGCAATACCAGTTACCTGGCTATCCTGCTGCTCCTCTGTCTCTAATACTTTTAGCCATAGAACTTGATCTAGCAATGCAGCAGATCAGGCGTTTCTTACATTGTCAGATCAGACAAGTTTAGCTGCATGCTTGTTTCTGGTGTTATTCAGACACTACTGCAGCCAAATAGATCAGCAGGGCTGCCAGGCAACTGGTATTGTTTAAGAGGAAATAAATATGGCAGCCTCCATATCCCTCTCACTACAGTTGTCCTTTAAGAAGAGAGGCACAAAAAATAAATACTAATTTTCTGTATTGATGCAAATTTGAGAAGTGCAAGCAGCTTGGAATTGGGTCAATAAAATGCAGTTGGCCTAATTCTAAGTGTCATGTAATTACGGCAAACTTGCATCAGCATGATCAATTAACATCAACCTAAAGGTGTCCAGACAAATCAAATCTGATTGGAGGGTGATCTGTTGGCTACCCCATATACCGCAAGATAGTTTCTGCGCATATTTAGCATGAAATCTCTTGGGATCTGCCTTGCAACTCTATTTCCCGCATCCCCCCCAACCCCCCCCCCCCAGAACAACCCAAATGTTATCCTCCTGTCCCCCTCCCCCAATGCCCCGCTATGTAATCTCACCTGTACCAGCTGCCACGTCTGCTCTGCGCCTGGTCTCACATTACTGGGTCACATGCAAGCATGACAGCATCTCATCCCAAAATGTCATATGATCCTTAAAGAAAAAAGACAACTGTAAACATATGTAACTCTAAAAATTCATAATTCTTTACACTAAGCAAGCAAATGAGGATAACTTCAATGAAGCACATGTGTTACAAAATAAGGCTGTGTTCCCACTAGAGCAGAGAATGGACTTTTTGTCCATCCGCCGCTCATCGCTAAACGGACAGTGAACAGCTGCTATTTTATAAATAGGAGCTTTTTACACTTGTCACAGATCCACGGAATCTATTGCAGCAAGCTGACCGCACTTCTGTGCATTCCGTGATAATACCGGACAGGCGGATGCGTTCCCTCGAATAGCCTATGCGGGAGCGCATCCACCCCAGGCTCCAGCCAAAACACAACGGACCATCAGAGCGGACACTACGCTGTCCACTCCCGCTGGCCGCATGCAGCCCCGGCAATAAGTGGGAACAGAGCTTTCCAGGTAATGACATGCACATATTGTCCACAATCAGAAAAATAGATATCACTTAAATACTGATATTCCCAATCATTAACAGAAAATACCAAAAGGGCAAAATAACAGTGACATACAAATAACAGCAGTAAGCAGATGATGGCATTCATGTGTGGTGGATGTGGTATAACAGCGTACAAAATTCCAAAGCACTGCATGCAGTGCATTACTGCAAAACGTGTTTTAACAGTGAAGCTTATTTTTCATGGATCGTATGCTTCACTGTATGCAACACAACCTGCTGCTAATGTGCTGCATTGTTTTCCCGCTGTCACAGGGACTGACAGGCACACATTACCAGCAATGAACGGCACACATTACCAGCAATAACCGGCACACATTATCACATTTATAAAAGACCTGCAGACATTGCCAAGTGACCTGCAGACATTACCAGTAGCGACCAGCAAACACCAATAGCCTGCATACATTACCATCAATGACCTTCAGACATTACCGGCTAACTTACAGACAATGCAAAATGACCTGCAGGCAGAAAGATAGCCTGCAAACATTGCAATGACCTGTAGACATTACCAGAAATAGCCTGATGACAGGAACCTGCAGGCAGACATTACCGCATTGCCAAATGACATGCACACAATGCCAGGTGACCAGCAAACAGCAATGCCCTGCAAACAGTCAATGGTAGGAAGACCTCATTGACCTGCAGTAATTACCAGCAGACATTACCATCAATGACCTGCAGACATTACCATCAATGACCTGCAGGCAGAAAGGGATAGCCTGCACACATTGCAATGACCTGCAGGCAGACAGAGATGGCCTGCACACATTACCAGCGATAGCCAGGGCTGTGGAGTCGGTACAAAAATCCACCGACTGACTCCTCAGTTTAGGATTCCACCCTCTCCTCGACTCTGACTCCTCTAATTTGCATATTACAATCTGGTTGATTGAACGTATGTAACATGAAATCCGTCTCTTAACTGCTAACGCTTAGGAATTTTAAAAGACAACTGACGTGAGAGGGATATGTAGACTGCCATATTTATTCACTTTAGTCAGACAAACTAGTCCTTGGTAAAGAGTACTTGTAAAAGGTACAGACCGGAACAAAGAACATCTATCAGGCCCTAGGCAATGTAACTGTGGGTACATGTAAGAATGATGTGCAGGTACTCTGCAGGAGAATGAGGGGATTCTTCCTCTATTACACATTCTTCATGCACAATCTGAACCAGGTTTATGGGTGATAGACAACACCTCTGTGTTCAATGTGCACAACATTCTCAGTGGATTCCCTGCAGCTCTGTGGGGAATGCATATGTATAATACTACTGAGTAACAAAGTAAACCTGAGACAGATGAAATTAAAGTTTTATACATACCTGGGGCTTCCTCCAGCCACCTTCAGGATAATCAGTCCCTTGCTGTCCTCCTCCGCCACCTGGATCTTCTGGTATAAAACATTTCTTTTCATCAGTCTCAGGTACCCTTTAATTCAGTCACCAAACCAAATTTTAACATATCAAATTATTTGATTTCATGAGCAAAGGGAGTGCATACATTTGCATAAATCGGCATCAACGCAAAATTATTTCCATCTCTTTGACCATCTCTATTAGTGACACGGCTACACATCAGGCTTTATTCTTACAGCATAGATGTTATTTAGTATATATAAGAGATTCCTGTGTAAACATCATATATACTGTAGTCACAATCAGACATGTATATCTGACTTTAAAAATACAGGGACTGCTTTATTGAAGCAAGTAACAAATTTTGATTGGTTTATTTCATTTTTGTGGACTAAGCACAGCTATTACTGTATATATAAATTTTTTATGATGACTATTTGAGAAATAGAACATTATCATATTTTCTATTTTAACTACAGTTTAAATTCATTAGGAGTCAGAGTCAGTGCATTTTTTCCCGACTCCGACTCCAGGCACCCAAAATTGCTCCGACTCCACAGCCCTGGAGATAGCCAACGGACACTACCACATTGCCAAATGACATGCACATAATGCCAGGTGACCTGAAGGCATAGCCAATGGTAGGCAGACAGCAATGACCTGCAGACATTACCAGCAATGACGGGCAGCAGACAGACAGCGATGGCCTGCACACATTACCAGCCATGACCAACAGACATTAGCCCACATTGCCAAATCACTGCAGGCATTGCCAAATGACCTGCAGGCAAAGCCAATGCCGGTGTACAGAGATTACCAGCAACAACCGGTAGACAGCAATAGCCTGCAGGCGTTGCCAAATGACCTGAAGACATTGCCAGATGACCTGCAGGAACGGCAAAATGACCTGCAAGCATAGTCAATGGTAGGCAGATAGCAATGACAAGCAGACAGTCAATGGCCAGATAACCTGCAGACAACGACGGCAATGACCTGCACATGTTACCAGCAATGACATGCAGACAGCAATAACCTGCAGACATTGTTAATGGTAGGCAGAAAGCAAAGGCTTGCAGACATTAATGGCAATGATCTGTAGACGTTGCCCAGAGACCGGCAGACGTAGTAAATGGTAGGCAGACAGCGATGACCTGCAGACATAGGCCTAATGACCTGCACACATAGCCAGGTGACCTGCAGACAGCAATAAACTGAGGTCACTGGTAGGCAGACAGCAATGACCTGCAAGCATAGTCAATGGTAGGCAGTCAGCAACAACCTGCAGATATTACCATCAATGACCTGCAGGCAGACAGCGCTGGCCTGCACACATTACCTTCAATGACCTGCAGGCAGACAGTGCTGGCCTGCACACATTACCTTCAATGACCTGCAGGCAGACAGCGCTGGCCTGCACACATTACCAGCAATGACCTGCAGGCAGACAGCGCTGGCCTGCACACATTACCATCAATGACCTGCAGGCAGACAGCGCTGGCCTGCACACATTACCATCAATGACCTGCAGGCAGACAGCGCTGGCCTGCACACATTACCAGCAATGACCTGCAGGCAGACAGCGCTGGCCTGCACACATTACCAGCAGACATTACCCCACATTGCCAAATGACCGCAGGAATTGTCAGGTGACCCTGAATGCATGGCCAAATGACATGCAGGCATAGCCAATGGTAGGCAGACAACCTGTAGACAATACCAGCTACAACCAGCAATGACCTGCAGACACTGCCAAATGACCTTCAAATATTACCAATAGCAAGCAGGCAGCAATGACCTGGAGACATTACCAGCGATGCAATGACCTGCAAACCGCAAAAACCTGCAGACATTGACCAAACGACATGCAGACAGCAATGACCTGCAAGCATAGTCAACGGTAGGCAGACAGCAATGACAGGCAGACAGCAATGACCTGCAGACATTACCAGCAACGACCAGCAAACAGCAATGACCTGCAGGCAACACCAGCAAACTGCAATGACCTGCAGGCAACACCAGCAAACTGCAATGACCTGCAGGCAACACCAGCAAACTGCAATGACCTGCAGGCAACACCAGCAAACTGCAATGACCTGCAGGCAACACCAGCAAACTGCAATGACCTGCAGGCAACACCAGCAAACTGCAATGACCTGCAGGCAACACCAGCAAACTGCAATGACCTGCAGGCAACACCAGCAAACTGCAATGACCTGCAGGCAACACCAGCAAACTGCAATGACCTGCAGGCAACACCAGCAAACTGCAATGACCTGCAGGCAACACCAGCAAACTGCAATGACCTGCAGGCAACACCAGCAATGCAATGACCTGCAGGCAACACCAGCAATGCAATGACCTGCAGGCAACACCAGCAATGCAATGACCTGCAGGCAACACCAGCAATGCAATGACCTGCAGGCAACACCAGCAATGCAATGACCTGCAGGCAACACCAGCAATGCAAAGACCTGCAGGCAACACCAGCGATGCAAAGACCTGCAGGCAACACCAGCGATGCAAAGACCTGCAGACAGCCCCAGCGATGCAACGACCTGCAGACAGCCCCAGCGATGCAACGACCTGCAGACAGCCCCAGCGATGCAACGACCTGCAGACAGCCCCAGCGATGCAACGACCTGCAGACAGCCCCAGCGATGCAACGACCTGCAGACAGCCCCAGCGATGCAACGACCTGCAGACAGCCCCAGCGATGCAACGACCTGCAGACAGCCCCAGCGATGCAACGACCTGCAGACAGCCCCAGCGATGCAACGACCTGCAGACAGCCCCAGCGATGCAACGACCTGCAGACAGCCCCAGCGATGCAACGACCTGCAGACAGCCCCAGCGATGCAATGACCTGCAGACAGCCCCAGCGATGCAATGACCTGCAGACAGCCCCAGCGATGCAATGACCTGCAGACAGCCCCAGCGATGCAATGACCTGCAGACAGCCCCAGCGATGCAATGACCTGCAGACATCAATGGCAGGCAACCAGCGATGGCCTGTACACAATACCAGCGGCAGACATTATGGCAGGGCCAGGTGACCTCCAGGCATGGTCAATGCAGCCAAGCAGTGATAATCTGCAGAAAACTCCAGCAATGACCTGCAGACATTATCAATGGCAGGCAGACAGTGATGGCCTGCAAACATTACCACATTGCCAGATGGCCTGCAGGCATTGCCAGATGGCCTGCAGGCATGGCCAAACTACCTGCAGGCATAGTCAATGGTAGGCAGACAGCAATGATCTGCAGACATTACCAGCAACGACCAGCAAACAGCAATGCCCTGCAGGCATTGCCAAATGGCCTGTAGGTATTACCAATAGGCAGCAATAACCTGGAGGCATTAAACGCAATGACTGGCAGACAGCAATAACCCGCAGACATTACCAGCGATGTGATAACCTGCAGGTAGCAAAAGACTGCAGACATTGCCAGGAGACCTGTAGGCACAGCCAAATGACCTGCACACAATGCCAGGTGACCTGTAGGCATAGCCAACAGTAGGCAGACAGCAATGATCTGCAGACATTACCAGTAATGACCAGCAGACAGAAATGACATGCAGACAGCAATAACTTGCAGACATTAGCCAAATGACCTGCAGGCATAGTCAATGGTAGGCAGACAGCGATGACCTGCAAGCACAGTCAATGGTAGGCAGCCCGCAACAACCTGCAGATATTACCATCATTGACCTGCAGTCAAATAGCACTGGCCTGCGCACATTACCAGTCATGACCAGCAGATATTACCAGGCCCGGCCCTAGACTTTTTGCCGCCTGAGGCAATTTTCAAAGAAATCGCCGCCCCCCCCCCCCCCCCCAAGCCGTGGGTGTGGGGGGCCGCCCGAGCTGGAGGGGATAGCGGGCAGGAAGGGGGTATTGGGCTTAGCAGCGGGGAGGGGGGTCGGACCCCCCCCTCCCTCGCCTGGGTTCCCCGTCCTCCGCTCCCCTCCAGCTTTAAAAAGTTCCGTGCTGGCTGCAGCTATGTGTAAGAGGCAACGGGCGGGGATCACTCACCTCTTCCTCGTTCCAGGCCAGCCTGCGCTCCACTGACGTCACTTCCTGCTACGCCGCAGGAAGTGACGTCAGTGGAGCGCACGCTAGAACGAGGAAGAGGTGAGCGATCCCCGCCCGTTGCCTCTTACACTCTGTAAGAGTGTATAGAGCGCTCTGTAAAAGAGTACAGCGCTCTATAAAAGAGTCCACTCTGAAGTCCGCAATCTCAAGTCTCCAATACAAAGCCCCTGATGAGTCATATGACGAAACCGGTAGGGCGTGGCCTCGTAGCACGGAGTGGAGACGCAAGACTGGCAGCATAGAGGACGTCCGGAGGTGTTTTTACTATATGCGCATGATTTTATTCAGAAATGTGAGTGCACTACTTTGATCTTATGCATTTTAATAAACATTATTACACTATAGAGGCTTTGTTCTTGAGCCTATTAAGGGAGAAGACTCTGCCAGAGAGAGGAGAGGATTTGATTGTTTATGCGCTGAGAGCTGGTCTATCATACGATCAGCATCTATATCTGGTGAGCCCACAGCTATAACAATTCCATGCACCGGGAGTGTGGTGTATATATTATCAAACACACGGGTGATCAGTTGCATGGGTGGAGGTGTGGTTTACCCGTTTTGAAACAGTATTACGCTATGTATTGTTTTTTGCCCTGAGGAACATACAAGGAGAAGGCTAAAGGAAAGTGAGGTGCCATATACCATATGCCATTTATGCTGATCGTAATTAATCAGCCATCAAATTTGGTGAGCGTGATACCTACCATTTGTATTGGAGACTTGAGATTGCGGACTTCAGAGTGGACTCATATTTAACTCATGCCAAGGAACTGTGTTGTGGGAATCTGAGATTGTGTTAAGGCTGGTGTAGAGCGTTGTACTCAAACAGTTACATACTCTACAGGGTGTCAATACTCACCCAATTGTATAGAGATCCACTCAGCCAATGTGACTGCATTTATCATACTGTGAACTATATTAGTCTGTGCTGAGGAGCGCATATACCACCTGATCCCGATTACCAGCAATAGCATGCAGGTGTTGTCAAATGACCTACACACATTACCAAAGGCAGGCAGTGATGGCCTGCAGACATTACCAGAGATGACCTGGTAGACCTGCAAACATTACCAATGACAGGCAGACAGCAATGATTTTAAAGGAGTCATCAGCGGAAAACTTAATATAAGTGCTACTTACCGGGGGCTTCCTCCAGCCCCAAAGCTTCCAGCATGTCCCTCGCCGCAGCTCTCCCCGCAACTCGCTCCCAATCCTCGGCGATGATGTCAGGGCGACCTCCAGGTCGGCCTGTACTGCACCAGTGGCGCTGTCACTCACCGCCACGTGGGCCGGAGTGGACTGCATAGACGCAGTAGTTCTGCGTCTGTGCAGTCCGCTCCGGCCCACATGGCGGTGGATGACAGCGCCGCTTGTGCAGGCGCAGAACAGGCCGACCTGGAGGTCGCCCTGACATCATCGCAGGGGACCGGGACGGAGCTGCGGCAAACGGCTGCGGGGAGAGCTGCGGCGATGGACATGCTGGGAGCTTGGGGCTGGAGGAAGCCCCCGGTAAGTAGCACTTATTTCATTAAGTTTCCCTGATGACTCCTTTAAAGGGAACCAGATAGGAACGAGGGGTGAAAAAAGGCAAAGATTTTATACATACCTGGGGCTTCTTCCAGCCCCATAAGACTGAATCACTCCCACGTCGCCGTCCTCAGGCTTCCTGGATCCGCCGGTACCGGGCCCGTCACTTCCGGCGGACGCGGCCAATTGTCCGCATCACAGGGGCTCCCTCCATACATGTACGCATGCGGCTGCGCAGTAAGCAGCCACATGCGTATCTGTATGGGGAGAGCACCCTGTGATGCGGAGAATTGGCCGCGTCCGCCGGCCGACTTGCCGACTCGCGGCAATGACGGGACCCGGTGGCGGCGGATCCAGGCAGCGGGGGACGGCGGCGTGGGTGCGATCCGTGCGTATGGGGCTGGAGGAAGCCCTAGGTATGTATAGTTCATCCTCTCTGGTTCCCTTTAAAGGACTTACGAGGCCAAACTCTGCCCCCAAAACGTAAAAAAAGTTAACTACCTGCATGACTTTGTAAGGCACAGAGGACGCCGTCCGCGCCCTCCATGCCGTTCCGCCTGGTCCCCTCTGTTCAATAGCCCCCCGAAAGGCTGTGACCCCACGGTCCGGGTCAGTATCTGCAGCCTGCATAAAGATGGCCGCCGGAGCTGGCCACGGCTGCGCAGTTCGCATAGCCGCTACTGCGGCTGCGCAGCTCTAGGGCCAACCCCCCGATCCACTTAACAGGCAGCGTGGATCGGAGGGTTGGCCCTAGAGCTGCGCAGTCGCAGTAGCGGCTATGCGGACTGCGCAGCCGTGGCCAGCTCCAGCGGCCATCTTTTTGCAGGCTGCAGATACCGACCCGGACCGTGGAGTCGCAGCCTTTCGGGTGGCTATTGAGCAGAGGGGACCAGGCGGAACGGTACGGAGGGCGCGGACGGCGTCCTCCATGCCTTACAAAGTCATGCAGGTAGTTCACTTTTTTTACGTTTTGGGGGCAGATTTTGGCCTCGTAAGACCTTTAAGTAAAATGTCAAGCTACAAGCAGAGAGCATCAACCTACAGATATTTCCAGTGCCAAGTAGCAATGGTGCTTACCCCACCCAACACCATTATGAACCTCCCCTATGGAGTAGTTCATTTTTTTAAATGCAAAAAATACCTTTAAAGAGACTAACGTCAAAAAGATCCCCTGGGGGGTACTCACCCGGGGTGGGGGAAGCCTCCGGATCCTAATGAGGCTTCCCACGCCGTCCTCCATCCCACGGGGGTCTCGCTGCAGCCCTCTGAACAGCCGGCGACAGGCCCGACTGTAATTTCAATATTTACCTTTGCTGGCTCCAGCGGGGGCGCTGTGGCTGCTTTCGGCTCGGAAATAGACGGAAATACCTGATCTCCGTCGGGTCCGCTCTACTGCGCAGGCGCCGGAGACTTGCGCCTGCGCAGTACAGCGGACCCGACGGCGATCGGGTATTTCCGCCTAATTCGGAGCCGACAGCCGTCAGAGCGCCTGCGCAGGAGCCAGAAGGGTAAATATTACGTCACGGCTGTACGGAGGGCTGCAGCGAGACCCCCGAGGGACGGAGGACGGCGTGGGAAGCCTCATTAGGATCCTGAGGCTTCCCCCACCCGAGGTGAGTACCCCCCAGGGGACGTTTTGCCGTTACAGTTCCTCTAACCCTCCTGGCGGTAAGCCCGAGCTGAGCTCGGGGTAAGCCGCCGGGAGGCACCGCTCAGGCCCCGCTGGGCCGATTTGCATAATTTTTTTTTTCCTGCACGCAGCTAGCACTTTGCTAGCTGCGTGCAGTGTCCGATCGCCGCCGCTACCCGCCGATCCGCCGCTACCCGTCGCGCCGCCCCCCCCCCAGACCCCGTGCGCTGCCTGGCCAATCAGTGCCAGGCAGCGCCGTGGGGTGGATCGGAGTCCCCTTTGACGTCACGACGTCGATGACGTCATCCCGTCCCGTCGCCATGGCGACGGGGGAAGCCCTTCAAGAGATCCCGTTCTTTGAACGGGATCTCTTGATCTCCGATCGCCGGCGGCGATCGGAGGGGCTGGGGGGATGCCGCTGAGCAGCGGCTATCATGTAGCGAGACCTCGTCTCGCTACATGAAAAAAAAAAAATTTAAAAAAAAAACGTATTTGCTGCCCCCTGGCGGATTTTGTCAAACTGCCAGGAGGGTTAAGGGCTGGTTCAGACGGACGCTTGCGGAGCGTTTACCGCAAGCGTTCGGACCGTCGCGGTAAACGCTCCTATTCAAGTGAATGGGAGCGTTTACACCAAGCTTTTGCGCCCTTTTACCCGAACACGGCGTTCGGGTCCCGATTTTCGAGAGCGTTCGGGCTGCCCCTGGAAGCAACATGTAGCTTCCAGGGAGCGGCCAACCGCGACGGCTAATGTTCCCCTACGGGAAAAAAAAAACGCAACCGCATCACGACGCGACCGAAGGCTACTGAAAGCCTGACCGCGCAGCCGCCGCAACGTCCCCAGACGCGACGCTACGCAGACGTCCGTCTGAACCAGCCCTAATGTGTAAAAGCACTAAATGACAGGCAGCTACCAGTGGAAAACTATACCAATGACAGGGCAATAAAGGTAACCATATATCTAGCGATGATGGGCAGATATGACCAAGAGAAATCTTTCTCTAATCAAATTTGATTAGAAAGATCTGTTGGCTGCCCATACACCGCTGGCTAATTCCTAATCAATTTCATGCTGGAATCGATCTGGAATCGGCCTTGTGATGCTGCATCCGACCACCTCAACGCCATCCCACGAATGTTTAATGTCCCCTCGGTGCCCAGTGCAAGTGGTACATTACCTGTCCGTGGCCTCCATTTGTCCCCCGCTGGCTTCCAGGTGCACTCTGTTCTCCATATACGTGCGCCAAGTGGTTGCCTAGTAATGTGGCCGCATGTGTGACGTCTGATGTCATACGCCTGCCCTTACTAGGCAACTACTTAAGGGGCGAGTATGTAGAGTGGAGAGCACCCGGAGCAAGGACAAGCGGATGCTGCAAAACAGGTAATGTACAACTTGCACTGGACATCAGAGGGACATTTAACATGGGGGGGGGGGGGGGAAGCGCCAGGGGCTTTGTCGCATTCATCAATCGTCCCAAAATTGCACGCCATTACCGCCGTGCACCTGATCCAGCAAGCCATCCCAACATCTTGCAGCATGTGCAATCCACTTATGCAACCAATTTAGTCCTGCAATTGGTCACATTGTCGGTTGTGCATGCACTTGGCAGCAGCGATTTTCATCAGATTCGATTATAATTGAATTGGATGGTCAATCTCCCGCCAAGTCACCTGATGTATGGCTACCTTAACAGAACAAGCAGATAACACTAACATACCAATGACCTGCAGGCATTACCAATGGCAGGCAGATAGCAATGATTAAAAAATAAATTTCAAGAGAGAGGCAAGACAGCAATGACCTACAAATATTTCCACTGGCAAAAAGACAACAAGCAGACCAATAACACGTACAAAACATACAGAAATTGCCAACGGCAAACAGACAGTAATTACTGTTAAAGGATACCTTAGCCAATATCAAAATGTAAAAATGGGGAGCAGGCATGTGTAGGAGGCTCTAAACCACTGCTCCCCCTGTTCTCCTCCGTAATGGTGTAACGTCCCCCCAAAGCTACTTCCAGATAAGTGAACACTGCGCGCAGGCGCTGCCTGGTGACATGCGTCCTTGATCATGTGGCCAGGAGTGCTCTGCACATGCTCACTATGAAGTAGTTCCTTAGTGCGCATGTGCAGAGCGCTCCCGGCCACGCGATCAAGCATGCACAACGCCTGCTCAGTGTTCACCTACCCTCCCGTCCCAGAAGTAGCTTCAGGGGACATTACACTACAACGGAGAGGGACGGAGGAGAAAGGGTGAGCGGTGGGCGTAAGCAGAGCCTCCTACACATGCCTGCTCCCCTGTTTTTACATTTTGACTGAGATGTCCTTTAAAAATAAAATACTAGCAATCAACAAATGGCAATGGAATTCAGATGTTACCAAATACAAGCATTTATCAGCAATCTAGACAGAAAAGCAACATAGCTATGAAGCTATTACGCTAAACCGTACACTTTAAACTACTAGCAACCGCTTAAAGAGAACCTGAGGTGGTTCGGGGGGGAGATGGGACACAGAGGCATGTTCTTTGCCTCATGACATGCCTCTGTGTCCCCACACCACCACTGCTCTGCCCCCTCACTGCCACGCTATAGACCCCCAAGATTAGCAACAATATTTGTTGCAGGCTCAGAGGTAAAAAAAAAGGGAAGAGGAATTCCCTGTTCAAAACAGCTGCCAGGGGCATTCCCCGGCCGCTCTCCCGCCTCCCTGCATGCTATGAGAGGGACACAGTGTCTCAGTGCAGCGTTGTGACCTATAGGTAGTGAAAGTGGGCTACTGCAGCCCACGGGAGCAGCGGTTTTTGCGGCTACCTGATCCACTCAGCCCCGCACACTTTGTGTTCCCTATGAGGTTTCATGCTGGGTCCCTGAAAGACAACTAGCAGCATATACACATCCAATTTTGACTGGCCAATAACTAGCCAAATTTAACTCCTCCATGCAGAATGAAGGATTCATTTTGATTAGACTTCCCTCCACCCGGCTGAGTGCAGCCTTAGCAGCAGGATTTACTACACAGCACTCAGGGGCATAGCTAAAACTCATAGGGCCCCATTGCAAATTTTGATTGGGGCCCTCCCCCCAAAAAAATTAATTATGCACCTTTGTGTCCCGTCCCCTGCATCAGTTTTAGGTAGCTAGAGGTGCCCCAAGTAATTAGGTAGCCCCCCCAGTATTAGGAAGCCAGTGTGCTTTCCCCCTAGTACAGGTAGCCAGGGTGCTTCCATGGCCAGATTCGTATTTATGTACGCCGAAGGCCCGCTGTTAGCAGCTGCCCCCCAAATAACGGCTTTCTCACCAAACCCTTACACCCCACTGTTCCAGCACTGGGACCCTCTCTGGTTGATTAGTTTGCTTGTGTGAACACGGCCTTAAGCAGGTGTGTTTATACTGGGCATGCACAAGTAAGATCTGCACATGCGCAGTATAACTAAAGTACTCGTGCGCTGCTTTTTTCCTCCATGCAAAAGCACTTCAATTGTGACATATACGTACCTCAATTGTGCATGCCCAGTACAAATACGCTTGCTCAGTGTGAGGGTTGCACACTGGGGAAACCCATTGGACCACAGAGGGACCCAGCACAGGAACTGCGTATACAGAAGGAGGCAGTTAGAACTGAGGGATGTCAATTAGGCTGCTGGGTTCCCCAGGCCACACCCAATGTGAATACATTTCCTTGGAGCATCTGCAGAGTATTTGTAGCGGAGTGCACTCACCTATCCGCCCAGCACGCTCCTCCTTCAGTCTGTATGCTTCATCCTCCTGGCCACCTCATCTCCATGACCTGGTGGCATGTGCATAACTCTTGTGCCGCTGGGTCACGCTGATGAGGTGCCTGCTAGGATGAAGATGGAAGCACACAGATGAGAATGAGGCAAGTGCACTCTACTGCGAACACTCTGCAGAAGCTCCAGGTGACACTAATAACATTGGGGCAGATCGGAGGTGTTGTCCAACTGACTCTGGGTACCTGACTGGGGGAAAACTCAATACTGTGAGGATGGGCATGCTGGAAGCTGTAGTACCACTATGTAGGCAGAGGGGCATGCTGAGAGCTGTGTTCCCTCTATGGGGGGGGGGGGGGGGCGGAGGGGGGGGGAGCAGCATGCTGGGAGCTGAGGCCCCTCTATGGAGGGATCAGAGCATGCTGGGAACTGTAGTCTCTCTTTTGATGGAAGAAGGAGGGGGCAAGCTGGGAACTGTGGTATCTCTATGGAGAAGAGAGCGGGCATGATAGAAGCTGTGGCGCCTCTGTGGAGGAGAAGGGGGCATGCTGGGAGCTGTGTTCCCACTGTGGAGGAGAAGGGGCATGGTGGGAGCTGTGGTCCCTTTATGGATAAGGGGACATGCTTTGAGTTGTGGTCCCTCTATGGAGAAGGGGGCATGCTGGGAGTTGTGGTCCCTCTATGGAGAAGGGGGCATGCTGGGAGTTGTGGTCCCTCTATTAAGGAAAAGGGGGCATGCTGGGAGTTGTGGTCCCTCTATTAAGGAAAAGGGGGCATGCTGGCAGTTGTGGTCCCTCTATGCAGGAAAAGGTGGCGTGCTGGGAGTTGTGGTCCCTCTATGAAGAAAAAGGGGGTATGCTGGGAGTTGTGGTCCCTCTATGAAGGAAAAGGGGGCATGCTGGGAGTTGTGGTCCCAATATGGAAAGAGGCATGCTGGTAGTTGTGGTCCCTGTATGGAGAAGGGAGCATGCTGGAAGTTGTGGTCCCTCTATGGAGAGGGAGGGGCATGTTAGGAGTTGTTGTCCCTCTATGGAGGAGGAGGCATGCTGGGAGTTGTGGTCCCTCTATAGAGAAAGGGGCATGCTGGGGGTTGTGGTCCCTCTACGGAGAGGGGGTAGTTTGCTGGGAATCTACAGTGCCGATGAATACTTAAAGGAAAAGATCAACTGTCTGAGAAAAATAATAAATACCGTATACAAATGGACTAATTATAACTTCCATTTTTTGAGATATGTTATTGATATCTTTGTGATATATAATGATTGTACCAGAACCCCCACTGTCTGTGTTTTCTCATTTTTAAGTGATTTTAAATTTTATTGTGTTAAGGTGCATTTAATAAAGATTTATACATGGAAGTTATAGCTAGTCCCATTTGTATATTATTTTTTCTTAGACAGATGATCTTTTCCTTTAAGTATTCATTGTGTTGTGTACTTCTGCTGAGACACTTATTATGGTGTAATAATACTGTTTTAGACCTATTTTTGTGTCTTCTACAGTGTCGATGTCTGCAGAATAATGCCCAAAACCGGCCACCTAATGTTATGAGGTGGAGGGTAGTGTACACGCCTGCAGGGTCACACCAGCAGACGGCATTAACAGCCCAGGGGTCAGATCCTTCCATGGACTGGGGAAAGCTTCACTCTGCTTCTCCCGATGTGAGCTCCATTCCCATCAGCACTCCTCCCTCCCCTCCCCCGCGCTTTGCTGTCCAAAGAGAGGGGGGAAGGTACAAGCAGCAGCCCGAATTGTGCACTCACACACTTGAGCGAGACCTCGCTATACGGTCACACACAGTGTAGGAGGGACGCTGTAGCCACGCGGAGCAATAATAGTAAACTAGGGAGGAGCACACTGCACAGAACTGCCTCGCACAGATGCCAGCGAACGCCGGGAGACTCAGAGCTGCTTCCAGCAACTAGAGAAGCAATCGCAGCCAAATGTAACAAACAAAAGGCGCCAAAAGAGCGTACATTTGAAATCGGCGCCGGTAGACTTGGGCGCAGGATACAGCGCTATATGGCTGATCCCGCTTCTGCACAAGTCCGGGCCGATTTAATTACTATTCCCCCTCCAGGCCGACATGGATAGTGGGGGAATGAAATAATTCGGCTTCCAGCGATTGCTGGAGGCCGAATTATTATGTTTTTAAGCAACTTCGGCTCTGTCTTCTGACGGAGCCGACGTTACTCACTGAGCGCTTCAATAGGAATGATTCCTATTGAAGTCTATGGAGGCGCCGGCTGCGCCCAAATCTAGCAGCGCTGAAAAGCACTGCTCCGCCAAAAGATACTTTGTATTCCTGGAAAATGTATTTGAGAAAACCTAGCGTCTCACCACAAATGCACGCCGCTCCTCTCTTGCCGACAATCAGCGCTGTTCTTGTTCTATGGAGCGCGGCCGGCGGGAAATGCGGCTATTTATGGGCAGGGCAGGTGATTTTCGCGCCATTTCTTGCCGGCCAATCAGGTGGCAGAAGCAGACCAGCGGTTTAGGAAAAAAAAAAGTTTTGAAACTACTTTTGGAGGTGATTGTCTAAATCTTACTCTGTTCATCAACAGAGTTCTGTAAATATGATATAAATATATATTATATAAAAAGGACATTGAAACTTGAAAGGGAAAAAAAAACACAGCTAGGCGTTTATAATAAGCCCCGCCCACCGTCAGTCGTGCCTTCTTTTCTGGATAGACGGCTATGGGCTGTGTGTGAAATGTATCATTAGAGTTAGATGGACCAGGCCTACGAACAAGCATTACCTGATGCATTTTCCTGCCCACAAAATGCATGATGGGGTGAACGAGAGTTCAAACGATCGCGGCTCTTTGCTAGGGAAATGTCAAGAATCTTAAAGATCCGCCATGACCGTTATTATCGTCGCACATTGCAAACTGTCATTCATCTAGCTGCACCCGCGTACACGCGGTGCCTGATCATGGAAATGAACGTTCATCGTACATAAAAAAAACTGGTCGGGGGAAAAATCGTTAGCAAAGACGCATGGGTACACAGCTTAAAGGCCTATTCACACCTGAGCGGCAATTTGTAAAAAATGCTATACATTGTAGCAAATGGCAGTGTTCTCACTGCCGCGTTTGCGGTTAGCGTTAACCGCAAATGCGATGCATGCAGCAGTTTGCCTGCGATTTGCGTTTAGCGATTGTGAATAGCGTGCAAAGGACGCTAATCGCGATCGCGCCCAAACCGCCGCAGTGTCCAGTGATTTTTCCATGTTAATCGCGGGAAAATCACTCCCGCAATCGCCGGCGTTTTGCGATTATAGGTGTGAACGGGCCCTTTGGGCACTTTTCCACTGCCAACGTTTTGCAATCCGATCACTAGCAGATCGCATAACGCTAATAACAGCTAAAACAAATTGAAAACAGTAGCAAACTTTCCATTAGTGAAATCCGTTTGTGAAACATTTTGCGAACATTTTTCTCATGAGCGCAATTGTTGCCCTGACATGTTTTCTGTGCAATTCAGCTCTTATACTTTGCACAGGAAAATCGCATAGCAATTACACCGCTATGAGATTTTCCCAGTGATCGGGGGTGCGATCCTTTGGGTGTGCAGCACAATTGCGTTGTGTTTTTGCGAAAATTTGCTGAATCGCGGGGAAAATCGCATGGCAATGTAATGCTATGTGATTTTATTAGTACATAGCAAGGAAATGAGCAGCGCTACTTAAAAACAGACTAGTGCCTACCTGCAAAAGAGTGCAAGCCCCACTTGTGGGGTCGAATACACACCGAGCATACACATGACCTGTCTACCACTAGAGGAGGATGTTGGTTTCCATTAACAGCTTGCATGCAACCTATTAAGTACTCGTCCCTCCCACTGCGAAGAAGTCAATCCTCCATGGGAGGGGCCTAACACTAACTAAATCCTAACCTATGTATATGCATAGCCTGGGTGCGGCTAATCAAATAAAATTGAAAATTGCGCAAAAGGTGGATCAGCGCAACACCAGGCCGCCTCCGAATGGCCTCCATCAGAGATGCGCTGAGCCCCCCCAGTTCCGCACCCAGGCTATGCATATACATAGGTTAGGATTTAGTTAGTGTTAGGCCCTTCCCATGGAGGATTGACTTCTTCGCAGTGGGAGGGACGAGTACTTAATAGGTTGCATGCAAGCTGTTAATGGAAACCAACATCCTCCTCTAGTGGTAGACAGGTCATGTGTATGCTCGGTGTGTATTCGACCCCACAAGTGGGGCTTGCAATCTTTTGCAGGTAGGCACTAGTCTGTTTTTAAGAAGCGCTGCTCATTTCCTTGCTATGTACTAATGTAATTCGTTTTTGGTCAGCTGCTCCCACTTAACAGCCATGCTTTTGGTGTATATGCAGAGCTTCTGTTTGGGTTCAAGGTGCGTTTGTAGTTCCTATGTGATTTCATTGTGCAAAGTATAGGAGCTGAATCACACAAAAAACATGGCAGGACGACAATTGCGCTCACGAGATAATTGTGACACAAACGGATCGCACTACTGGAAATGATTGCTACTGTTTTTCCTTGGTTTTAGCTGTGCTTAGCGTTATGCCATCTGCTAGCGTTCGAATCACAAAACGCTGGCAGTGGAAAAGGGCCCTTAAGCTACGTACCTACGTTGCATTTTCTGTGAACGATTTTTCCCACAATCAATGATCATTTCTGCGGTGTGTGTGCGTGATGAGGCAAAGTGGTTTGCAATACAAAGTAGTTTGCAATACATGGTGATAACGACTGACACAGCGGATCAGATCTTTAAGGTCCCTAACTAACACATAGGGGTCATGGCTGCAGCGGTCGCCTATGCGAGTGGGCCCCTAAGGGGCCCGCTCATCCTCCTGATGTGCTGCATGAGGGGAGGCAGCGGCACGCACACAAGCAGTGGCTGAGGGGTCATTAGGAGCCAGCAGCGCATGTACAACTTACTACTTCCTGTCCTGCGTTCCAGCTCACAGTAACAGCACCATTACTGTGACATGGAACGGAAGAACAGGAAGAAGTAAGTACATCCAGCGTGTGGATCCCGGCAAAGCGATATTATACTGTGTTATACTGGGTTATACTGTGCATGCGAGGCCCTATCAACTCTCCCGGCAAGGGTGGAGCGTGCGCAGCCTGACTGCACCAACTGGCCCTGACTGGAGGAACGTCTGGGGCGAATTGCTGATGATCCTGGAGGCTGAGAACGACATCGAGGGAGCGACCAGCCTAGAGGGGACTGGAGGGAGCCCCAGGTATGTATCATTTTTTTCTCCTCCCTCCCCCATCTGAGGTACCCTTTAGGCTGATTTCACACTATAAACCAGCATTAGCAGTGCGTTGCGTACGACACACTTGATCGCACTGTCAAAGACAGGCCTTCAGGGAACAGCACCACGCTATTGCGCGGCGTTCCCTGTCTGCCCACTGGCCAAGCAGGAAGTGATGCGCACTTGCCGTCAGTTCCTGCTTTGAGTATGCAGAAGCGTATTGTTAAAATACACGTTGTTAAAATCCACGCGTTGCCATAGACTAACATGACTTCCCGGGGCCAACGCAGATTACCGCAGGTCGACGCATCACCGCACCGTTAATGTAGTTCTGGACATGTGTCGGGGATGCGGCGAAAATGTCATTTCTGTCGTGCCATACTGCGGAAGTGTGAAAGTCTCCATAGACTTTCAATACCCGGGTGTGCGGTGCGGCAAAAAAAAACGCACCGTGCCGCTGTGAAAGAACTCTTAAAGGTGGCCACTAAAAACACACCACATAATTGAAGTAGTAAGTTTATTCAATTAAATCGTTGTATCAAAAAGTCAAATGAAATGTTTCCATCGATCAATGGATCTCAATCAGTGGCGTAACAATCACACCCTGCAGACCTGCAATCTGAGTGGATGCGGACCGTTCCAGTAGGCACAGTGCCAGATATACATCCTATGGCTATTGGGAGGTGGGCCTTTTTCTTTTTTTTCCTCCCCGCCCTCTCCTTGGGAACTTCTTCTGTGCTCCTCCTATTCTTGCAGATAGGCACAGCAGTGGTGCATGGTTCTGATTATGCTAGACTCAGCATATCGCCCCTTCCCCAGAGTTGGCTCTTCTTCCCATCCTACACAGCTGCCACCCAATTTCCTTACCTTGGTCCTGAGTCTTTTCTTCAAGTTTGTGGCGCAGGCTGGAGATGCCGAATGGCTAATACAACTGCAGCTAAATTATTTTATTTAAAGGGTTCCCGGGACGATCCATACCTTACAGAGTGTCCACGAGGCTTCTTATGTGTCCTCATAACATCTGCGGCAGCTCAAATCTGTCTCCCCTCTGTGCTCAAGCTGTGGCTCCCATTTACTGCTCCAGCTGGATCCGGTTAGAGTGGGGTGCGTTCTCCATCCCCTCTGAATGCCTTCTTAGACTGTGCTCCTGAATGGCTGTGACCAACAGCCCTGACCAGGAATGTCCTGGGCATGTGCGGTTCCAAATTTGTTTTAACCATGCTCCCTATTGCGGCTTCTGCACACAGTCTTGTAGGAGTATGCCCAAAGAGGGAGCACAGACTGGATGGAGCATGCTTTGATTGGATGGAGCAGCTTCGACTTGAGCCGTGAATGGAAGGCATAGCCAAACCACAAGGGGGAGGCCACAGAAAGTGAGGGACCATGGATATCTCAATCCATACATAAACTACAGTGGGATGCGAACGTTTGGGCAACCTTGTTAATTGTCATGATTTTCTTGTATAAATCATTGGTTGTTACGATGAAAAATGTCAGTTAGATATATCATATAGGAGACACACACAGTGATATTTGAGAAGTGAAATAAAGTTTATTGGATTTACAGAAAGTGTGCAATAATTGTTTAAACATAATTAGGCAGGTGCATAAATTTGAACACCACAAAAAATAAATTAAATCAATATTTAGTAGAGCCTCCTGTTGCAGAAATTACAGCCTATAAATGCTTCCTGTAAGCTCCAATGAGAGTCTGAATTCTGGTTGAAGGTATTTTGGACCATTCCTCTAGTTCATTCAGGTTTGATGGCTTCCAAACATGGACAGCTCTCTTTAACTCACACCACAGATTTTCAATTATATTCAGGTCTGGGGACTGAGCTGGCCATTCCAGAACGTTGTACTTGTTCCTCTGTATGAATGCCTTAGTGGATTTTAAACAGTGTTTAGGGTCTTTGTTGTAATGAGCGCAGCCGCGGCGGATTGCGTTGCCACCGCGGCTGCCTCTGGGCCCCTGTCCGTCCCTCCGTCGTCTAGGACGCCGGGGACGGAACTACCTTCTTGCTGTAAGGTCGCTGTCTCGCGCGGGGCCTTTATCCTGGGAGAGCGCTCGTCAGCTGACCGGCTGGTCAGCTGACAGTGGAGGAGACTCACGGCGCCCCGGATTGACTGCAGCAGGGGGCGTGCCAGTGAGGTCTCTTCTGCTTCTTAAGCCTTCAGCTTTTAGTCTGGCGCTGTCTGTTGTCGTGAACGCTAGTGTGTTAGCGCTCAGACCAAGCTTAGGATTACTGTGTCATTACTGTGTTATACTTTAGACCAGTTCCAGGGTGTTGAGACCAGGGACCTCACACCCAAGCTTTGGGTTACTGTGTCATTACTGTGTTATACTTTAGACCAGTTCCAGGGTGTTGAGACAAGGGACCTCACACCCAAGCTTAGGGTTACTGTGTCATTACTGTGTCATACTTTAGACCAGTTCCAGGGTGTTGAGACCAGGGACCTCACACCCAAGCTTAGGGTTACTGTGTCATCAATGTGTTATACTTTAGACCAGTTCCAGGGTGTTGAGACCAGAGACCTCACACCCAAGCTTAGGGTTACTGTGTAATTACTGTGTTATACTTTAGACCAGTTCCAGGGTGTTGAGACCAAGGACCTCACACCCAAGCTTAGGATTACTGTGTCATTACTGTCTTGTCTGTTAGACTAGATCCCAGGTGTGATGCTAAGGATTTTACACCTAGACTAGGATATTGCTTTATTGCTTCTGTTATCTGTTAGTCTAGTTCCCGGGTGTTGATGCCAAGGACTTCACACCTAGACTAGGAGATTGTATTGTTTGGATTTCTGTGTATGACTCTTGGCTAACTACTCTGACTCTAATCCTGCTTTCTGATCTTGTACTTCCGCCTGTCTGTCTTCTAGTTGCTGAAACTCTGCTTGATTACCGATACTTACCTCTCTGTTGCCGAGCCTTGCCTGTCAGACTACTCTACTCACCAGTGGGCCCTCGCCGCCGGTGAAGTTGTTCTTTAGTGCAGTTCTGTTTGTGTCTCAGGTTATCACTTGCCTGCAGTATTGTCTGAATCACCCGCTCCTCGGGAGATTCTATTCCAGTTTCAGTATCCCCAGCTTGCTGGGGTTTGTACTTTATTATACGGACGGCCTGTGTATCTTTAGTACCTCACCAGCACCTTTGTAGAGGTCTAGCCTTTATTAGGTTCAGCTAGTGCCAGCCTGCTTCTCTGTAGGGGCCTAGTCTGCGTGGTCTGAGGTGCATCAGCTCCACTGATGAACACCTGTTATGTATTTACTATCCTCACCTGCTCCACTGGTGAGGTATAGCTTGTGTTTTTGGTACCTTCTCAGCTCTCCTGGAAGGTTTAAACAAAGCGTTCTAAGTCATTCGTGTCACCTTTCCAGTTCCACTGGAAAGGCCTAGGGTAGCTTCTTGCTGCCAGTTAAGCTAGCTCTGCTGATAGGACTAGTTTACTATCTGGTGTATGTCTGTTATTATCTGTCTGATTGGTTCTTGTCTCTCGCCGGCACCCCTGGCAGAAACTAGCTAAACTACCACCGTATTCTCTGTCTGTAACCTTCCCAGCCTCACTGGGGAGCCTATTGTCTATCCGTCTTGTTTGTATCCAGATTGTTCCTTACCAACTCCTTTGGTAAGGTCCTGTAAAATCATTGAAGTTACGGTTGCACCAAACACTACACACTCTGATCTTGGTCTTGCTATACTGGTATTATTGGTGATTCTGCGGATCACACATAATCGAATATAGCGTCTGCATTGTTGGTGATTCCGCAGATCACCAATAATCAGACGTCTGAGTTGTGGCACTCAACCGTCACAGTTGTCTTGTTGTAGAATCCAGCCCCGGCACAGCTTCAGCTTTGTCACTGATTCTTGGACATTGGTCTCTAGAATCTGCTGATACTGAGTGGAATCCATGCGTCCCTCAACTTTAACAAGATTCCCAGTCCCTGCACTGGCCACACAGCCCCACAGCATGATGGAACCACCTCCATATTTTACTGTGGGTAGCAGGTGATTTTCTTTGAATGCTGTGTTTTTCCTCCATGCATAATGCCCAAATAACTCAATTTTAATTTCATCAGTCCACAGCACCTGATTCCAAAATGAGGCTGGCTTGTCCAAATGTGCTTTAGTGGCTTTGTTTGTGCTGTGGGTGGAGAAAAAGCTTCCTCAGCATCACTCTCACATACAGCATCTCTTTGTGTAAAGTTTGCCAAATGGTTGAACGATGCACAGTGACTTACTCTGCAGCAAGATGATGCTGTAGGTCTTTGGTGCTGGTCTGTGAGTTGACTCTGACTGTTCTCACCACTCATCGCTTCTGTTTATCCAAGATTTTTCTTGGTCTGCACTTCGAGCCTTAACTTGAACTGAGCCTGTGGTCTTCCATTTCCTCAATAAGTTCTTAACTGTGGAAACAGACAGCTGAAATCTCTGAGGCAGCTTTCTGCATTTTTCCCCTAAACCATGATGGTGAACAATCTTTGTCTTCAGGGCATTTGAGAGTAGTTTTGAGACCCCCATGTTGCTGCTCTTCAGAGAAATTTAAAAGAGGAGGGAAACTTACAATTGACCCCCTTTAAATACTCTTTCTCATAATTGGATTCACCTGTGTATGTAGGTCAGGGGTCACTGAGCTTGTCAAGCCAATTTGAGTTCCAATAATTAGTTCTAAAGGTTTTGGAATCAATAAAATGACAACAGTGCCTACATTCAAGTACCTGCCTAATTTTATTTAAACAATTATTGCACACTTTCTGTAAATCCAATAAACTTCATTTCACTTCTCAAATATAACTGTGTGTGTCTCCTATATGATATATTTAACTGACATTTTTCATCATAACAGCCAATGATTTATACAGAAATATCATGACGATTAACAAGGTTGCCCAAACTTTCGCATCCCACTGTATGTATGTATATATATGTATCTTTACTTGTATTACTAGATGTCATGACTGTACAGTGTCTTGAACTTCTCATGGATATATGTTCCCCAATATTTGTTTTGTACTATGTACAGTGCTACAGAAGATGTTGGCGCTATGTAAATAAAAAATAATAATACAGGTAGTCCCAGGTTAACAAACAAGATAGGGACTGTGGGTTCGTTCTTAACATGAATCCATTCTTATGTCGGAATGCTGTTCCACCTAAGTTCCCTATACCTCCTCTGTGCCCTCCTTTGCCTCCAGTGTCCCCCTCTGTGCCCCCTATGCCTCTTCTGAACCCTCCTTTGCCTCCAGTGTCCCCCTCTGTGCCATCTGTTCCCTCCTTTGCCTCCAGTGTCCACCTCTGCCTTCATTGTGTCCCTCTATTTGCCTCCTTCTATCCCCATTTGTACCTCCTTGTGCTTCCTTGTTTCCCCTTGTGCCTCCATTGTGTCCCCCTGTACATTATTATGCCCCCTTGTACCTCCTCTGTGTCCCCCGGTACATTATTATGCCCCCCTGCACCTCCGTTGTGTCCAACTGTACATTATTATGCCCCCCTGTGGCTGCTTCATGTCCCCCGTGCCTGCTTCGTGCACCCCTCTGCATCCTTCATGTCCCCCTATGCCTGATTTGTGTCTCCCTGTGCCTCCTTTATGCCCCCCTGTGCCTGCCTTGTGCCCCCTTGTGTCTGCTTCGTGCCCCCCTGTGCATCATTCATGTCCCACTGTGCCTGCTTCGTGCCCCCCTGTGCCTTCTTCATGTCCCTCTGTGCCTTCTTCATGTCCCCCTGTGCCTGCTTCGTGCCCCCCTGTGCATCATTCATGTCCCACTGTGCCTGCTTCGTGCCCCCCTGTGCCTTCTTCATGTCCCCCTGTGCCTGCTTTGTGGCCCCGCTGAGCATCCTTCATGTCTGCCTGTGTTTGCTTTGTATCCCGATGGCCTTTGATCTGCCTCTGTGTCCCCTACCTCTTGCCTCCCTGTCCTGCGCTCATTGAGTTTATGGGAGATGTAATCTACTCACCTCCACGCTGGAGTCCATCGCAATTTTTTTCGGGCTTGCAGGACACAAGATGGGGTCGGACAGAGGCACAAGGGTAGTCCCCGGCGTCACATGATGGGATCGACGGCTCATTCGTACCAGCAGTCATTTGTATGTCGGACGTTCCTAAGTCTGGGACTACCTGCAATTTGGGTCACCTCAGGTTTGCTTTGAAAGGTAGAATATTGGCTGTAATTGGGGTGGGACTGGTAGTAGCATGTCTCATAATGGGGATAATAGCTGCATTTGTTGATGATGGAGGGGGGGAGAGTTATGCGGGGGAGAGGGGCTTGACATGGCCACACTTTAATGTCTTCCCTCTTGGGGCCTCCCTTCTACAATGCCCTGTGTTTTGCAGAGAAGTGCACTGGGTGGGTACATCCAGCCCTGTACCATTATATAGAATAAAGGTGGCCACTAACCATACTATTTGCCGAACGATTGTTTACGAATGATTATTTGTATGAACGATCGTAAATGATTGTTTGGGACCACTAATGGACAAAAGTTTGGGACCAATACAATCAGATTGGATTGATGGGATTGAACCAAAAATTGAATTGATTTCATTAATCGGATCACGTTGGTTAGGAGATTTTTGTCTGTTAGTGGTCCCAAAGGATGATTTCCAATCATTCACACAAATAATCAATTGTAAACGATCAGCAAATTGTATCGTTAGTGGCCACCTTTACGAGGCTCTGCACAGAGCTTATGGCCAGGCTGAAAAGAGGAGCGTGCACCTGCTGCTGGAAGCAGATACACTTACTGCTCTGATGTGCTCCTGTGCATATATCAGGGGGAGGGGGTAACACTCCAGGCTCCCTAACTAGCTGGGGGAGCAGTGCACACAAAAGCTGCTTAAAGTGGATCCGAGATGAAAAACTAACCATAAGAAGTACTTGTCTATATATCTAAAGTTTAGATAGTTTACACAGCAAATCTAGCTGCAAACAGCTTCAACAGTTTATGATTATTTCTGCCTGTGATATAATGAGAGCAGCCATGTTCTGCTTGCCATCATTACATACAGGCATGCTGTTCTGCATCACAACCCCTCAGCCTATGAAAACTCCACTTCCCTCTCCCCCCCCCCCCCCCCTTGCCTCTGAAACCTCTGGCTGGTAATGCCCTCCTTCAGGAAAAACATCTACCTACCCTAGACTGAGCTCCCATGAGCCCCTGCTACATGGGACTCGTGCTGGAGGAGCTGTGGGCAAAGCTTGTTTAGTTTGTAGAGAATTAGGGTATTAAAAAAAAAAAGATAAAAAATATTTGGCTGGAAGAATGCCCTATAAACTATATGTAAGGAACACAATTATGCAATGAGTAAAAATGTATCTCGGATCCACTTTAAGGGCACGTTCACAGTATGACGCACATGCAGCAGATGCGGAAACGTTGTGGTAAGTGTATCTGCTCAGGATGCGCTGACCATGTTCACATTCCATCCGCTTTGTTTGCGTCGCCACCTGTCCGCTCATTCGGCACTTCCCCACTCGTCTGCCACTTGTTCCAATGTCCAGTAAGCACAGGGCTTCTTGTTGCAGGAGGATTCTCATTGGTGCCCCATGCTTCTGCTGGCTTAGAGCTTAGATGTCCTGCACTGGATCAAATGGTGGCGGTGGAACTAAAAATCCACAGGACAGGTGAGTGATCTGCATGTGGCGACCAGCATTCTGCTTGACAGTGTAACTGCATCCTATTACTAACATAGGATGCATTTACCGTCTGATCATGCCTTTATTTCCATTGTGGAAAATGCAGCAATTTTTAGCTCAATGTGAACGGGACCTAATAAAGATACCTTGATACTAATACCTGGGGGAGGTGGGGCAGAAATGCTTCCTGGTACTTATGGGGGGGCACACCAGGACTTCCTACTACACATATCTGAGGGGTGGGGCACTAGGGTTAGCTAATACCAATATCTGGAGGGGAGGGGCAAAGGCTGGCAATAGACATTGGCAGTGTGGGAAGCGGGGGCACAGTGGTGGATGGGCTGCAGGTGCACACGTTGTCCCACTATGTTGAGTGCTCTGACCTGCAATCAATGTACAATGTAACATAGATGTGTAATGTTTGCAGGGAGAAAAGTAGCCGGACAGCTATTTCGCACTTGGTACTTCTTCCAAGGCCAATAGCCGGTATGTGATTTCTTGCACGTTTTTGCACCACAATTGTGTAATGTATAGCCCTTTATGAATAAACAATGGACCCAGCAGTGCCGGCCTCTGCCACCATCTCTTCTACTGAAACATACTGCTTAAAGCGGACCAGAACTCGGAACTTCCCCTCTGCTCCAAAAGATAAGCAACAGCATAATAACCTTTAGAGAAAAACATTTCTTTGTTACAGCCGATAGCAATCCTGCAATAAATCTGCAGTGTGTCTAGTTCCTGCTTTCAGGGAATCAGACAAAGGTTTAATATCCCGTGTTTACAATTTAGCTGCTCTTAGTACATAGCAAGGAAATGAACAGCGCTACTTAAAAACAGGCAAGTGCCTACCTGCAAAAGAGTGCAAGCCCCACTTGTGGGATATAATACACACCGAGCATACACATGACCTGTCTACCACTGGAGGAGGATGTTAGTTTCCTGTAACAGCTTGCATGCAACCTATTAAGTACTCGTCCCTCCCACTGCGAAGAAGTCAATCCTCCATGGGAGGGGCCTAACACTAACTAAATCCTAACCTATGTATATGCATAGCCTGGGTGCGGCTAATCAAGTAAAATTGAAAATTACGCAATTTTCAATTTTACTTGATTAGCCGCACCTAGGCTATGCATATACATAGGTTAGGATTTAGTTAGTGTTAGGCCCCTCCCATGGAGGATTGACTTCTTCGCAGTGGGAGGGACAAGTACTTAATAGGTTGCATACAAGCTGTTACAGGAAACCAACATCCTCCAGTGGTAGACAGATCATGTGTATGCTCGGTGTGTATTATATCCCACAAGTGGGGCTTGCACTCTTTTGCAGGTAGGCACTTGCCTGTTTTTAAGTAGCACTGTTCATTTCCTTGCTATGTACTAATTTAATTCATTTTTGGTCAGCTGCTCCCACTTAAAAGCCATGCTTTTGGTGTATATGCAGAGCTTCTGTTTGGGTTCAAGGTGCGTTTGTAGTTCTTGGGGGGGCTCAGCGCATCTCTGATGGAGGCTATTTGGAGGCGGCCTGGTGTTGCGCTGATCCACCTTTTGCGCAATTTAGCTGCTCTGCCAAGGCAGCCAGCTGTCACAGCTCAGAGATCAAATTACACTTGTGATTAGTCACAGATGAGGGGAAATTAGACAGGCTAAACTCTCTAAATACAATCAAGGTGTATTTCTCTATATGTTCCTTCTGTCCTGTGCAAGAGTTCTGGTCCACTTTAATAGAACTACCTAATTCTAATATCTGGGCGCACAAATGCTTCCTAATACTTTAAGGACAACTGTAATGAGAGGGATATGGAGGCTGCCTGCCATATGTATTGCCTTTTAAACAATACCTGTTGCCTGGCAGCCCTGCTGGTCTATTTGGCTGCAGTAGTGTCTGAATCATACAAGAAACAAGCATGCAGCTAATCCTGTCAGCTCTGACAATAATGTCAGAAACATCTGATCTGCTGCATGCTTGTTCAGGGGCTATGGCTAAAAGTATTAGAGGCAGATGATCCGCTTGGAAGGAAAAAAAAAAGACATTTTTACTGAAAAAAAAAAGAACGTTTAAAATATACTACAACTGAAAAAATAAAAGGTGCGGTGTCTAGGGAGGGAAAATTAGATACTTACTGCATCTCAGCCGCCAGTCTCCTCCAATAGATGCCGGTGTCCAGGGGACTCTCCACTTCTGCCGTTACTTAATTTCGGCAAAAGGAAGTTCACTCCCCTGGCTCCTCCTTCATTGTGCTCCACGGAAGGAGGAGCCAGGGGAGTGAACTTGCTTCTGCTGAAACTACGCACCGGCAGAAGCGGTGAAGAACGGACCGACTGCACCGCGCATGTGCAGTATGTCCGGGTTAGAGGTCAGGCGAGTCGCCCAGACACCGGCATCTATTGGAGTAGACCGGCAGCTGACTGCGGGGAACAAGAGAGGCGGTAAGTATCTACTTTTCCAGGGAATGGAGGATCGTAGGAGGACGGCGGCTACAGGGGGCCGATAGAAACCCCAGGTAAGTGTCTGTTTTTGTTTCTTTTTACTATCTACACAACCCCTTTAAGCAGATAAGCCCATTTGAAATCACAGGCTGTAAAAAAATATTTCCTAATGCATCCCTGCCAGCACCTATGGGTAGTTGCTCCGCCCCCTACCTCCTATAGGCTGTGGCTGGATAGTGTAATGGTTAAGGGCTCTGCCTCTGACATGGGAGACCAGGGTTCGAATCTTGGCACTGCCTGTTCAGTAAGCCAGCACCTATTCAGCAGGAGACCTTAGGCAAGTCTCCCTAACACTGCTACTGCCTATAGAGCGCTTTTAGTCCGCCAGGAGAAAAGCGCTATATAAGTGTTTTTTTTGTTTTTTTTAGGACAGGTAACTAGATAAGTTTGAAGCAACCACCTTCCACTTCATCTATGTTTTTTGTCCTCACCTCGGACAGGTAGCACGTTTTGCTGGGCTCTCATATCTATCATCATCTTATCAGGTTCAGCCTCTCCTGATATGCTACAGCTTTGGGC
Organism: Hyperolius riggenbachi; assembly: GCF_040937935.1. Classification (NCBI taxonomy): domain Eukaryota; kingdom Metazoa; phylum Chordata; class Amphibia; order Anura; family Hyperoliidae; genus Hyperolius; species Hyperolius riggenbachi. The sequence goes on from NC_090657.1 coordinate 70,078,686, forward strand.
TCTAAAAGAGGTTTATCAGCTGTTTGCCACATTTCTGCTGATCTTGAGGGGGAACATTTTATGATATCATAATGGGGCTGTCAGGCGGAGGGTTAAATACCACTCCTTGGATGCCATAAATCATCACCAGTGCAGGATGTCGGCTAAATGCCGACTGCTTTTGCACAGATCCAGTGACAAGCTCATATACAGGAGTCTTTTTATGGGCAGCTTTCTCTTTATCTCACCTTTTCTTTTTCTCCCTTTGCTCTTTGAGTGCCGGGCCAGCGTCTGACCGGCATTGTGCTTGCGAATGGCTGTTCGCGTCCCTCCACTGATGGTTTTCGTCACTTTCGGTTTGCGTTCCAAGAACCGGAAGTGACGTAGGGACGGTGGAGACGAGCTGCAGGAGGTGTCTGGCGACTAATTAGCATGCTGGAGATGGCGTCCTAGTAGAGAGCTACCGCTCTGGAGAAGCTCCTGGATGCCATCCCTGGAACTTACCATATCAGTGACTTTATTGCTTGTATCGCAAGGTGGGTCATCACTGCCTGTTAGGCTGCAGGCTGCTTTTTTCTCCTTATCTGTTGTCTGGGCTATGTGTGCTTCCATGGATGCATCAGGAAAGGAAAATTACCGGTCGGTGAGTATACAATTTTCCGTTTTCCTAATGCACCCCTGGCAGCACTTACGGCTCTTGCAACGGCTCCTTTTGAACCGTTGGAGTCTTGCACTTTGTTGAACTTAACCTTCAAGGCAGTTTTTCTCACAGCCTTGTTTTCGGCCAGGAGAGTGTCAGAATTAGCAGGCCATGAGAATTAAAGAACCATATTTGACTTTTTTCCCGGATAGGGTAATTGTCAGGCCAACTCAGCACCTCATACCAAAGGTAGCAACCGTCTACCATTTTAATCAAGAATGGACTCTCCCTGCATTTCAAGATACAGAATCACAGAGCCCTCACAAACTGGATGTAGGTCGCAAACAGTACCTTCTAGCCACAGAACAGCTGCGTAAAGCGGACAGGCTGTTTGTTATCCCATCAGGCTACAGAAAGAGTGAACCAGCTTAATTGAGGACGATAGCATCGTGGATTGTGAAGACAATTGCTTCTGCTTACAGGGCTGCCAATCTTGATCCTCCTCAGGACATAAGGGCGCACTCTACAAGAGCTGTGGCGACGTCATGGGCAGCGTACACCAAAGTTTCGGCAGACAAAATTTGTCAGGCGGCTAACTGGAGATCTATGCATACATTTATGCAACACTACAGGGTTGATCCCACCGCTAACTCAACAATAGACTTTGGGAAAACAATATTAAATGTTCAAGATATAGCAGTTTTAAAAAAAAAGAAAAAACCCAAAGGAATAAGAGAAAGAATGTATCTTGAATGTAAATAATATCTTTTTTGTGTGCAGCAGTAAAACTGGGTCCCTCCCTTTTATTTCTTTGTCTAGTCAGATCCCGTAGGTGCTGCCAGGGATGCATTAGGAAAATTGAAAATTGTATACTCACCTACCGGTAATTTTCCTTTCCTAATGCATCCATGGCAGCACATAGTGCCCACCTTGACGACTCCAAAATTAATATAGACAAGGTGGCTGCTTCAAACTTATCTAGTTACCTGTCCTATAGGAGGTAGGGGGCGGAGCAACTACCAGCCCCTACCTGTAGGTGCTGCCATGGATGCATCAGGAAAGGAAAATTACCGGTAGGTGAGTATACAATTTTTCATTGATTGCTTCCATGATTCAGGAAGTAGAAACTGTGCAGATTTATTTTAGGATTTCTATGAGCAGTAACAAAGAAATGTTTTTGTTTAAAGGTTATAATGCTGTTGTGTATCTTTTAGAGCAGAGAGGAGGCCTGAGTTCAGGTCCACTCTAAAGCTGCAGTGTGCTAAATTGCAAAAAAAATGGCCTGGTCACTAGGGGGGTGTAAGCATTTGGTCCTTAAAAAGTTAAATATGCTATTGATCGACTTTCAACGATTTTGACTAAAATTGATCAAAAGGATTGATTGGGCAGGATGTAAAATACACTTCTGTGGGTTACGGGCGGAGCAGGAGTGGCAGTCAATCGATTCAGTTCCCACTGAAAATCGATGTGTTGTGTGGGGAAGTAATCGATCACAAATAGACCAAATTCTTATCGGATGGTGATTGATCGGATAGGCACATCGGCTCATAATTGAACCGTGTACGGCTAGCTTTACACCGCCCTCAATAGTTAGCAGTGCAGGGAGGGGAATGGTCAGGAACATTTACAGCAGATTTTTGAATTTTTTTTTGCCCAGGCAGGGCAAGAAGACCATTATATCCAACTGGTGGCAGATTTACAGACAGTAAGCAACCCTTGCTCTGGGCTCAGAACTGGCACTTCAACTCCATTTTCTTAAAGTGACCCTGAAGCGGGACCCCCAAAAAAGACGTTAGATGCATGCGCTAAGTCCACTGCTGTCCCCCAAGGAAGTTATTCAACCAGCTGGTCAAATACACCTTTGGGACACCTTGTGAAGGCTTCGAAAAAATACCCACATTCCTGAGTACTTCCGAAGACGCGTGGATCTGCGCTGTCCGGGCTCACGCATGTGCCGTACAGATGCACCCATCTTCAGAAGTACTCAAGGGGCTTGATTCACTAACTGGCACTAAGCCAGTGGGCGCAAACCACGGAGTTAAGTGGTTTGCGCCCACACATCATACACAGCCCCGCTCAGTGCTGTGCGCCGGTAATAGTGCGCGGTGCGACGTTTACAGGGCAGCAGGTGTGACGTTATTGTCGCACCGAAGCACAGCGCAGATCCACGCGTTTTGGGAAGTGCTCAGGAATGTGGGTATTTTCAAAGCCTTCACAAGGTGTATTTGACCAGCTACTTATGGGGCACTAAGAGGCTTTTCACTCCGGTGCTAACACTTAGCGCCGGTTAGTGAATCAAGCCCAAGGACGGGAGTACTTCTGATGCCTTCACGAGAAGTTATGAAGACACAGCCAGGCATGAATTTAGAATGGGGAATGGCACTGGAACAACAGGACATAGAGAGGACCGGGAAGGTTCTATAGGATCCAGAGCTTCCCTCTTCTTAGGTAAGTAAGCATTATGTTTTCAGCATCCTCTGTGGGACTGAACCAGACAGGTTAGCCACGTCTCCCCATGTGCAATTATGACTCCATTGCCAGTTCACCGGCTGTCCTACCTTGGACCACCTTTGGTAGGTACTAGCCATGTCATACTGTAAACACTCCTGAAGACCTTCCATTTTTTTTATATATTCTGAGCCAGTTGTCAAGCCATTACAGATTGGCTCTTACTCCTGCCCATTTCTCCTTCTTACCGCACCACGTTGAAGTGGTAACTGTTCACTTTCTGCCCAATGTATCAAGATAGTCAATGTTATCAGAATCAGAATCAATTTTATTTTGCCAAGTAAGTTTGCACCTACAAGGAATTTGTCTTGGCAGCTGCTTAACAAACGCAAACAAAAAACAATACAAGGACAGTCAGTGTGTATATTACAAGTCAAGGACATTTATGCAAGTATAGTGGCAGTAAGCAATGTGAGAATTGTTCATTTACAGTTCTGTGCTGATTACTAGTATCAAGTCACCTCTTAGTAGTCTTAAAGTGGACCCAATTTAAAAATACAAGATTTCAGAAATAAAATCTATTTTCTAAATTATAATAATAAATAGCAGCCTTTTTTCAGCTGCATGAAGACAAATATAAAATAGTTTACATTCATTGGAGGAACCCCTCCCTTCCTTTCAAATTGCCGGGACAAAATCCAGCAAACTGATGGAGTAAGTGGTGTCTGGCAATGAAGGAATTGCTAATGGCTGCCCCCAGTATAAGCCTAGTTATGAAAAGAGAAGGGTGAAAAGCATGCACTGAAGTGCTCATAGGTTTGAAGGAGTGTTTATTTATCTTTGTATGTGTCAGAGTGGTGCAACGAAATATTTTTAATTAAAAAAATGTTTGGTTTGGGTCCGCTTTAAGGGCCCTTTCACACTGGGGTGGTGAGGTGCGTCAAATTGCAAGCTTATGGGGAAAACACATTACCTGCATCACGGTGCGGTCCGCTGGAAGTCCTCAATCTGATGCAGCTCCAAAACGACATTACCACTCTACTTCTGAGCACATGATCGCTTGGCCGGCAGGAATTCAGCATCAGTTCCTGCTTGTCCAAATGGGGAATACCACGTTATAATGCGGTATTCCCCGAAGGCCAGTTTGCAATGTGAAACTAGCCTAAAGGTGTACATGTAATTAACGAGCCGGGAAATTTGGGTGCAGGGCTCCTGCAAAAGTCCCGGCGACATTAATTACTATTCCCCCTCCAGACCGCTGTGGACTGTGATTTAAGATGTAATTCGGCTGGCAGCTATTGCTATATGCTATTTTTATCGTTATTTGGGCTCTGTCTCTTGATGGCACCTAAATTGGTGCCTGAGCCCTGAAATAGCTGTAATGCGTATGTATATACCTGTCACTGGTGAATTGGGCACAGGGGGAGGCGAATGATGGCTCTCCCTGCTGACGTAAAACTCCCCAGCACGTTAGATACTATTCCCCCTCCGAGTTGTCACCACTTGGGGATAGATGTAATTTGAGGTCCAGCAACCACCACGCAGTATTACATTACTGCTACGAGGCACCTAGTTTTGGCGCTAAACAACCTGCTTCAGCTGTAATTTCCAATACCACCTATGGCGGTGCCTGGTGCGTCCACATTTCCAACTCCATTTTTGCCTGACTCGTCTTAAAGGGCATCTAAAGGGAGAAGCACACGTAGACTGACATATTATTTCTTTTTAAACAATGATAATTGCCTTGCTGTCCTGCTGATCCTTTGCCTTTAATACTGTAATTTTAGCTATAGAACCTGAACAAGCATACAGATTAGATTTTACTGACTGAAGTCTGACAAAATTAGCTGCATGCTTGTTTCAGTTGAGTGAATCAGACTCAACTGACCAGAAAGATCAGTAGGACTGCCAGGCAACTGGTATTGATTAAAAATAAATAAACATGTCAGCCTCCATATTCCTTTCACTTCAGGCCTGGAACCCATTACAAATCACTATTGCTAATCATAATCGCTAGCATTTTGTATAAGTGTTTTGTAAGCAATTTCATTATCGTTTTCTGGCGATTTTGGTAGCGATTTCCCGTTTCCACTATTGCGTTGCAGAATCGCCGGCGAATCACCGCAGGCGAAATTGCAAGCGGGTGCGATTCCCCATGCGTTTTTGCTGCAAATTTGCATGCGAATTCGCATAGGTGAGGGTATGTGCAATTTTAACCATGTCACTGAATGTCTGAATTTACATTGGTACCAATGCGAATTCGCGGCAAAAAATGCATGGGGAAAACGCAAGCAATTTCCCTATTAAATACATTGCGTGCGATTTGCCTGCATTCCACACGCACGCAAACTCTGAGGGCTCTGCCGTGCAGAAAAATCCTGCACAGAAAAACGCACAGGAAAACTGACAAGTGGAAACAAACAGGCCCATCCACTTGTATTGGCTGTGCGAATCCGCATGCGGACAACGCATGTGGATTCGCAATAGTGAAAACGGGCCCTAAGCGTTTTGCCAGCGATTGTGTAGCGATTAGAGGTTAGCATTTTTAATTCTGATTGGTCCTTTCAAATAATTTTTTTACAGTGTGCAGTAATTTCAAAACGCTAGCAAAATCGCTCTGTGTAGGTTTTGAAGAGTGATTACGCCAGCATTTATATACTACACATTGCAGAAACGCTAACGCTTACCGCTAACCTCTAAAAATGTTGCATGTCCTGCATTTGCGATTTTGGTAATCTCAATCGCTCCAGTGGAATTTGGCCTAATCCATTAACATGAGCTGAGCGTTTAGGGGGGTGGGGGGTGGGGAGATTGGGGTTTGGTTTAGGTGGCAGGAAGGGTGTCTATGCAACCAGGGGGAGGGGAGGACGGTTAGGCGTCAGGAGAAGTGTTAGTAGTCTGGGACGGTTAGGGATATGTGCCAGGAAGGTTGTTAGGCATCAGAAATGGGGTGTGTGTGTTTGTTTTTCTTTCTGTGTGGGAATAGGCTTCGGTTTAGCTATAGAAAAAAATCAGTGTTTAATACTGATATTTTTACTATCTGTAGTATACTTTAATAGTACAATATCTGTATTAAATACCAATATTTTACTATAGGGATTACTGGGTGGGCACCAGGGTCGTTTCTAGGGTCCTTGGAGAGCGGGGGCACCTGTGGGCACCAGGTGGGGAGGTATATGCGGCGCGCGCAGCAGAAAATGGGCGTGGCCATGAGGTGAGTGGACGTGGCCACGGGTGGGGCCAAATGTACATGAACTTAGCAGCGGTGTAAGCTACAGATAACGGGCCTGCCCATCGAAATATTGGATGGAGCCCCCTGTCCTTTATTTAGATAATTTACAATCAGTATAGGCATAGATCAAAGATGTATACGCACATACAATTTTGATTGGTCAATCACTGACCCTCAATTTTACCACCCCCGTGCAGTAAGTGGGCCAACAGACAATGAATTTTATGAACAGAGCTAAAATTGGCTAATCAAAATTGTATGTGTGTACCAGGCTTTACAGCTAATACTGTACATGCTGAAAGTAGCAGGGATCAGCATACAATATAGCTGGTTTACAATCAGTAAAGGCCCAGAGTAACACCTTACACTGTACACACTGGAGGTAAATCAGCACACAGTGCAGGCACTAGAGAACAGTGTATACTGTACATACTGTAGGCAGCAGAATTCAGCACACTGCAGCTAGCGTGGCAAAAATATGAGGATCACGTTGTGCGGCGTGCTTATCAGAATCAGAATCATTTTATTTCGCCAAGCATGACTGGGTCACGCCCGGAATTGGATTTGGCACAATGGAGCGGTACATAGAGAGAAAGGCAGGAAAAATGTCAGAATAACAGTAAAAACATACACAATTCAGAATAACAGTAAAACATACACAAATGTCAGAATAACAGTAAAACATACGCAAATATACAAACAGCATCAGATATACATATACAGTGGTGTGAAAAACTATTTGCCCCCTTCCTGATTTCTTATTCTTTTGCAAGTTTGTCACACTTAAATGTTTCTGCTCATCAAAAACCGTTAACTATTAGTCAAAGATAACCTAATTGAACACAAAATGCAGTTTTAAATGATGGTTTTTATTATTTAGTGAAAAAAAAAAACTCCAAATCTACATGGCCCTGTGTGAAAAAGTGATTGCCCCCCCTTGTTAAAAAATAACTTAAAGGTGGTTTATTACACCTAAGTTCAATTTCTGTAGTCACCCCCAGGCCCGATTACTGCCACACCTGTTTCAATCAAGAAATCACTTAAATAGGAGCTATCTGACACAGAGAAGTAGACCAAAAGCACCTCAAAAGCTAGACATCATGCCAAGATCCAAAGAAATTCAGGAACAAATGAGAACAAAAGTACTGTAATTGAAATCTATCAGTCTGGTAAAGGTTATAATGCCATTTCTAAAGCTTTGGGACTCCAGCAAACCACAGTGAGAGCCATTATTCACAAATGGCAAACACATGGAACAGTGATGAACCTTCCCAGGAGTGGCCGGCCGACCAAAATTAGGGCTGGTTCAGACGGACGTTTGGAGGCGTTGCGTTTGGTGGCGTCGCGTTCAGCAGCGTTCGTGTGCGTTTGGATGCGGTCGCGTTTTTTCTTCCCCTAGGGGGACATTAGCCGTCGCGGTTAACCTCCCCTGGAAGCTACATGTAGCTTCCAGGGGCTCCTTGAACGCCAGGGAAAATCGGGACCCAAACGCCGCGTTTGTGTAAACGCGCTTGAAAGCTTGGTACAAACGCTCCCATTCACTTGAATGGGAGCGTTTAACACCAAGCCCTGAACGCTGGCTGTAAACGCTCTGCAAACGTCCGTCTGAACCAGCCCTTACCCCAAGAGCGCAGAGAAAACTCATCCTAGAGGCCACAAAAGACCCCAGGACAACATCTAAAGAACTGCAGGCCTCACTTGCCTCAATTAAGGTCAGTGTTCACGACTCCACCATAAGAAAGAGACTGGGCAAAAACGGCCTGCATGGAAGATATCCGAGGCGCAAACCACTTTTAAGCAAAAAGAACATTAAGGCTCGACTCAATTTTGCTAAAAAAACATCTCAATGATTGCCAAGACTTTTGGGAAAATACCTTGTGGACCGACGAGACAAAAGTTGAACTTTTTGGAAGGTGCGTGTCCCGTTACATCTGGCGTAGAAGTAACACAGCATTTCAGCAGAAGAACATCATACCAACAGTAAAATATGGTGGTGGTAGTGTGATGGTCTGGGGTTGTTTTGCTGCTTCAGGACCTGGAAGGCATGCTGTGATAGATGGAACCATGAATTCTACTGTCTGCCAAAAAATCCTGAAGGAGAATGTCCGGCCATCTGTTCGTCAACTCAAGCTGAAGCGATCTTGGGTGCTGCAGCAGGACAATGACCTAAAACACACCAGCAAATTCACCTCTGAATGGCTGAAGAAAAACAAAATGAAGACTTTGGAGAGGCCTAGTCAAAGTCCTGACCTGAATCCTATTTAGATGCTGTGGCATGACCTTAAAAAGGCGGTTCATGCTAGAAAACCCTCAAATAAGGCTGAATTACAACAATTCTGCAAAGATGAGTGGGCCAAAATTCCTCCAGAGCACTGTAAAAGACTTGTTGCAAGTTATCACAAATGCTTGATTGCAGTTATTGCTGCTAAGGGTGGCCCAACCAGTTATTAGGTTCAGGGGGCAATTTCTTTTTCACACAGGGCCATGTAGGTTTTTTTCTCACTAAATAATAAAAAACATCATTTAAAACTGCATTTTGTGTTCAATTATGTTATCTTTGACTAATAGTTAACGGTTTTTGATGAGCAGAAACATTTAAGTGTGACAAACATGCAAAAGAATAAGAAATCAGGAAGGGGGCAAATAGTTTTTCACACCACTGTAGCTCTGAATTCATCTTTCAGAACCGCACTGCTGAAGACTACCGCTCCTATGCAGGTGTTAGGGCGCTGATAGAGGGTGGTAGAATGTTAAGGGAGTTCAGGAGGCTGACGGCCATAGGGAAGAAAGAGTTCTTGTGTCTGGTGGTCTTGGTGGAGATGGCCCGGAGTCTCCGACCCAGTGGAAGTGGGGTGAAGAAACAGTGGCCTGGGTGAGAGAGGTCACCTGCCATCCTCAGAGCCCTGGTTCGCAGCCTTGTGTTATACAGGTGGTCAAGTGGGGGCAGAGGTCTCCCAATGATCCTCTCCGCCGACCTGATGGTCCTCTGTAGCTTGTGTCTGTCACTGGCGGTGGCTCCCGCATACCAGACCAGGATGGCGGAGCAGAGGATCGATTCAATGGTGGCAGTGTAAAAGCATGTTAGAATCTCCTGCGCCATGCCGAACTTCCGCAGTTGGCGGAGGAAGAAGAGTCTCTCTGCTGGGCTTTCCGTTGGGTTGCCATGATGTTGACCCTCCAACTGAGATCGCTGGAGATGGTGGTGCCCAGCAGGCGGGCGCAGGGCACTCTGGCCACCTCGGTGCCATCAATGTAGATGGGAGGCGGGGAAGGAGCAGACTTCCTGAAGTCAATTATAAGTTCGACAGTTTTGGCTGTGTTGAGCACCAGGCAGTTCTCCTTGCACCAGTGGCATAGTCTTTCCACCTGCTTCTGGTAGTCCTGGATGTTGTCCTTGGTGACGAGGCCGACAATGGTGGTGTCATCCGCAAATTTTATGACTTTGACAGAGTCTACCATGGATCTGCAATCATTTGTGTAAAGGGAGAAGAGCAGCGGGGACAGGACGCAGCCCTGGGGTGCCCCTGTGTTGGTTATGACTTCTTGTGAGTAGATGTCCCCCAGCTTGACAACTTGGGATCTGTTGGAGAGAAAGTCAGTGATCCAAAGACGTAGGGTGGAGTGGACCCCAAGTGTGGCCAGAACATTCTGGAGGGTGTGTGGGCATATAGTGTTAAATGCAGAGCTGAAGTCTAGTAGCAGTACTCTGGCATATGTGTCCTTCCTGTCTAGATGGTTGTAGATATGTTCCAGACAGATGTTTAGAGCATCATCAGTAGACCTATTTGCCCTGTAGGCGAACTGGAGTGGGTCTAGTAGGGGCAAGGTGGATAGCTTGAGGGTGGATAAGACCACTCTCTCTAGGGACTTCATGATAACGGACGTCAGGGCTACAGGCCTGTAGTTGTTGAGGTCGGAGATGCCTTATTTCTTAGGAACAGGAATAATGGTGGACCTCTTGAAGCACGCAGGGACTCTGCCCTCTGTCAGTGACCTGTTGAAGATTGCGGAGAGGATGGGGGCAAGTTGCTCCGAACAGGTTTTGAGGCAGGCTGGGGACACGCCGTCGGGTCCTGAGGCTTTCCTGGCATTTAGCGTGGACAGGAGGTGCCGAACGTTTGCCTCACTCACTTCCAGAGAGAGTGAGTCCACACTTGAGTCGCTGTGCGTGGGGGCAGGGGGGGGGAGAAGGAGGCGGTGGGTGCCCCCCAGGCTGCCTTTCAAACCTGTGGTAGAATTTGCTTAGTTCTTCGGCTAATTTAGGGCTGGGTGTAGCATGTTGCGAGGGAGGCTTGTAGTTGGTGGCAGCCTTAAGCCCTTGCCATACGGCTCGAGAGTTGTTCGAGCGCAGGTTCTGCTTCATTCTCTCAGCAAACTCCTTTTTTGCGGCTCTCAGCTCTCGCTTCAGGGCGTTCCTTGCCTTCCTGAATTCCTCCTGGTTTCCCGCCTTGTGAGCCACCTCCTTACGTTTCTGCAGTAGCCGTAGCTTGTTGGAGAACCACGGTTTGTTGTTCGGGTAGACCTTGAAGGATTTGGTTGGGACGCAGGAGGCCTCACAGAAGCTGATGTATGAGGTGACGTTGTCCACCCACTCGTCCAGATCTGGAGCTGCCAGGGACTCCCAGTCCGTGCAATCAAAGCAGGCTTGAAGGTGGAGCTTGGCCTCGCTTGACCATACCTTGGAGGACTTCACTACTGGTTTTGCCGATTCCAGGAGCCTCCTGTAGGTGGGGATGAGATGAACAAGGCAATGGTCGGAGGAGCTGCACCGAAAAATGGGTGGGCCATGGACCAGAATATAGGTGTGGTAACGGGTGGAGACAAATTTACATGAACCTAGCAATGGTGGGACATTAGATTATGACAGTGGTGGCGAACCTTTTGGAGGCAGAGTGCCCAAACTGCAACCCAAAAGTCACTTATCTATCGCAAAGTGGCAACCGCAATTTAAACTAAATACTGTACAAACGTTTTAACTCATACATGAACATTATGGAAACTCCAAGTTGAAAATAAACTGTGAAGATAAACAATTTCATCCATCCTACTCCCGAAAAATGTATTCAATTTTTTAGAACCTCCCAGTTTTATTTTCTGTTTTAAAAAGCTAAAAAAGTAGGTTTAATGCTATTGTCTCATATGATAAGGATTCAGCTTTTCCCATAGTCTCGCAGTTAGCAATCATGTGACCCCCAACAAGACAAATTCAGCAATCATGAGGCCCCCAACAAATCATGAGGCCCCCAACAAGACAAATTCAGCAATCTTGAGGCCCCCAACAAATCATAAGGCTCCCAACAAGACAAATTCAGCAGTCATGAGGCACATAAATAGACAGCATTTCACATAAATAGGCAGAATGCCCCCTTAATATGGTAGCCCCCCCAAGTTAGGTAGTGAGTGACAGGGACCCCCAGGTTAGCTAGTGAGTGACAGGCGCCTCCAGTTAGGTAGTGAGTGACAGGGACCCCGATAGTGAGTGACAGGGAGCCCCTTTAGGTAGTGAGTGAGTGCCAGGGAGCCCCTTTAGGTAGTGAGTGAGTGCCAGGGAGCCCCTTTAGGCAGTGAGTGAGCGCCAGGGAGCCCCTTCAGGCAGTGAGTGAGCACCAGGGAGCCCCTTCAGGCTGTGAGTGAGTGCCAGGGAGCCCCTTTAGGCAGTGAGTGAGTGCCAGGGAGCCCCTTTAGCCAGTGAGTGAGTGACAGGGAGGCCCTTAAGGTAGTGAGTGAGTGCCAGGGAGCCCCTTTAGTGAGTGAGTGAGTGCCAGGGAGCCCCTTTAGGCAGTGAGTGAGTGCCAGGGAGCCCCTTTAGGTAGTGAGTGAGTGACAGGGAGGCCCCTTAGGTAGTGAATGAGTGACAGGGAGCCCCTTTAGGTAGTGAGTGAGTGCCAGGGAGCCCCTTTAGGCAGTGAGTGAGTGCCAGGGAGCCCCTTTAGGCAGTGAGTGAGTGCCAGGGAGCCCCTTTAGGCAGTGAGTGAGTGCCAGGGAGCCCCTTTAGGCAGTGAGTGAGTGCCAGGGAGCCCCTTTAGGCAGTGAGTGAGTGACAGGGAGGTCCTTTAGGTAGTGAGTGAGTGACAGGGAGGCCCTTTAGGCAGTGAGTGACAGGGAGCCATTTTAGGCAGTGAGTGAGTGCCAGGGAGCCCCTTTAGGCAGTGATAGAGTGACAGGGAGCCCCTTTAGGTAGTGAGTGAGTGCCAGGGAGCTCCTTTAGGCAGTGAGTGAGTGCCAGGGAGCCCCTTTAGGCAGTGAGTGAGTGACAGGGAGGCCCTTTAGGTAGTGAGTGAGTGACAGGGAGGCCCCTTAGGTAGTGAGTGAGTGACAGGGAGCCCCTTTAGGTAGTGAGTGAGTGCCAGGGAGCCCCTTTAGGCAGTGAGTGAGTGCCAGGGAGCCCCTTTAGGCAGTGAGTGAGTGCCAGGGAGCCCCTTTAGGCAGTGAGTGAGTGCCAGGGAGCCCCTTTAGGCAGTTAGTGAGTGCCAGGGAGCCCCTTTAGCCAGTGAGTGAGTGACAGGGAGGCCCCTTAGGTAGTGAGTGAGTGACAGGGAGCCCCTTTAGGTAGTGAGTGAGTGCCAGGGAGCCCCTTTAGGCAGTGAGTGAGTGCCAGGGAGCCCCTTTAGGCAGTGAGTGACAGGGAGCCCCTTTAGGCAGTGAGTGAGTGACAGGGAGCCCCTTTAGGTAGTGAGTGAGTGCCAGGGAGCCCCTTTAGGCAGTGAGTGAGTGCCAGGGAGCCCCTTTAGGTAGTTAGTGAGTGACAGGGAGGCCCTTTAGGCAGTGAGTGAGTGCCAGGGAGCCCCTTTAGGCAGTAAGTGAGTGACAGGGAGCCCCTTTAGGTAGTGAGTGAGTGACAGGGAGCCCATTAGGTAGTGAGTGAGTGACAGGGAGCCGCCGCCACTCCCCCCTTACCTCGCAGTCAGCAGACCTTAGGATCAGCGGCGACGCGACCAGTAGTACGAGCGGGCGCCGGACGCACCCGCTCTATATGCGGAAGTGATGTCACTTCCGCATATCAGTGCAGGCGCTGGGTCCTAGCGCCCGCACGATTGGTCGCCGCCTGATCGAGGTCTGAGTGACGCGGCGGCGGCTGGAGGGAGCCGCTGACAGAGGGGGTGAGCGGCGGCCGGGCGGAGATCCGTGGCACCCCAGGGCAGATTGGGGGCACGTGCCCCCCCAAAATAGGGCTAGCGACGCCCCTGGTGGGCACCCACATTTCCAAGCACCTTTTTTTTAATGTAGGCATCCCATACCTCCCTCTGGATGCCTAATAAATTAATGTATCAGCTATAGATAAACCATTGCTGCAGCGCCTGGCAACCCCCTACACTTTGCAGGATTGCCGAAAAATGACAGATGCACCTTTAGATTGTAGTCACACAAGGACAGGGCTCTCTCACCCTTTTGTGTCTTGGAAGTTGTTATTCATTCTGCATGTTGTACCTGTGTCTGTGTTTGGTCTACACCATTGTATGCATTATTATGTCCCCATGTTTGTTTCTTGCTTTGTACAGCGCCACGGAATATGTTGGCGCTTTATAAATCAATAATAATTATAATACTCTTTTGCTGATTGTTAGCTTTGACGTTTCTCATGTGCACTCGCTAATTTAATTTCGAACACTAGGTGGCAGCATTATCCCAGTGATGATGAAGGCAGCAGAGCTTGTGTGGCTGAGGTAAGTGGCGCGTGATTTACAAGACTAGGAAGGAGAGCTGAGGCTGCGCGTGTGGTAAATTTTGTGTGTTATTATAAATGAATTTTATATAGGTAGCCAAGGGTGGGTGTTTTTTTCTGAATCACAACCTGTGGGTAATATACCAACACCGTTTTAAAAGGAGAAAAGGTGAAGGAATAGGGAAGATGAATTTCCACTACCCAGAACTACCTCATGCTCACCTATGAGATCCTCAGGTCTCACTTTCAGGGTGATGTATAGAGTACCCTGTGCTGCCCCTCCCTGAATATAGCTCCCAACTGTCCCTCTTTCAGAGGAACAGTCCTTCTTTGGGAATCAAATCCCATCCTTCTTCCTCATTTGTCTCTCTTTTAGGACTGCTGTAAATATCTGTAGTTTTCTACTGTGTTTAAAGAATACTATGGCTGACAAATATTGTAAATAACGAAGGGGGGTGTAGTGAAGCAGGAATGTATAGGAAGCAGTCCTCATACCCACCGCTCCCCCAGTTCTCCTCTGCCCCCTTCTGCTTTTACCTGAACGTTTGCCACAGCTACTTCTGGGTCGTTGAGTTGGGCAGTGCCCTGGCCTGGCCCATCCTTAATTAGTGTCAGCGACCAGGAGCGTTGTGCGCATGCACACGATCTGTCACGATTACGTCATGCGCAGAGCACTCACGGGTGCCCAAAGCCGCACATGGGCCTCAAATCCACTACCTTGCCTAGGGCCCCATTACATATTCATTCATCTCTGCCTACTCCCCCTATTTTTAAAATATTTGTCCGCTCCAGTATCCTTTAATTCCCATCCTTTAAAGGGAACCAGAGAGGAATGATTAGTAAAAATAGAAAAAGGCTTTTATACATACCTGGGGCTTCTTCCAGCCCCATAAGCCTGGATCGCTTCCACGCCGCCATCCTCCGCTTCCTATATCACCGCTACCGGGTCCTGTCACTTCCGGCGGACGCGGCCAATTGTCCGCATCCCAGGGGCTCTCTCCATACCCTTACGCATGCGGCTGCGCAGTAGGCATCCGCAAGCGTAAGTATATGGAGGAAGCCCCTGTGATGCGCAGAATTGCCCGCGTCCGCCAGCCGACTGGCGGTAATGACGGGACCCGGTACCGGCGGATCCAGGCAGTGGAGGACGGCAGCGTGGGAGCGATCTGTGCGTATGGGGCTGGAGGAAGCCCCAGGTATGTATAAAAGCTTTTTTTTAATCCTCTGTGGTTATCTTTAAATGGATATATTTCTTCACTTCAAATGTTAAAATGAAGAAAAATTAGTGATAATAGAAAAGACCAGTGTGGTTTGAATTACGATATTGCATCTTTTGCTTATGAATTGTTAGTGGTATGCGTAGCTTTGTTTGCGGCAGGGGCGTGATTAGGGGTGTGGTGGGGCGTGATTAGAGGTGTGGCAGGGGCGTGTCGTCTTAAAGTGTCCCTTTTTCTCATCTCAAAAAGTTGGCAGGTATGCTGAATCATCTAGGATTTTGGCACTCCGGATGCTATCCCTGTACCCCCCCCCCCCCCCCCTTCATAGACTGACCCTGTTATGGGGCTATAATGTAGGCTAAGGGCCGTCACACGGCATTAAATGCACCAGTCACAGCGTTTGTCGCTGAAAGGACAACTGTAACAAGAGGGATATGGAGGCTACAATATTTATTTCCTTTTTAACAATACCAGTTGCCTGGCTATCCTGCTGATCCTCTGACTCTAATAGCCACAATCTTTTAGCCACAGCCCCTGAACAAGCATGCAGCAGATCAAATGTTTCTGATATGATTGTCAGATCTGACAAGATTAGCTGCATGCTTGTTTCTGGTGTGATTCAGACACTACTGCAGCAAAATAGATCAGCAGGGTTACCAGGCAACTGGTATTGTTTAAAAGGAAATAAATATGACAGCTTCCATATTCTTGTCACTACAATTGTCCTTTAAGCGCTGCCCATTCTAATGAATGGACAGTGCTTTTTAAACAACGGTACCGGCTATTCCTATCCTTTGCATAAATGCTGCACTGGATCTCCAGGATCGGTTAAGTTTTGGGTTTCCGTGTCCCCCTAGGGGGCTTGAAACGTGACGACTTTTCTGCTCAGTTGCAGAAAACTGCTTAATATTGGCTAAGCGAGACGTCTCCCAAACGTCTATGTCAACCGACCCTTTTTAGTGCAGGCAGCAGACATGGCGTCATTCACTGACAGTGCTCTACACACCATACTGAAGGGGACTAGGCCGCGGCAAGGCTATCATTATTATTATTATGGTGGGGGTGGCATCAGACTTTACCCGCACTTTTCAATAAACTAGGAGGTGAACAAGGAGAAGAAAGCTAGAAAATGTATCCTGACCATTTTTTTTTCCAGTGGCCACCACTTTGATCTGATTTACAATTAAAGAGCACCCGAAAGTGAACCTGAACCAAGTAAAATTGTTTAAAATAAACACATGATGTACATGCAAATGAATATTACATACTCACCTCGATATCAGTTCCTCTCAGAAGCTCACCATTTTCTTCTAACAACAATCCCTTTCAGTTCTGACAAGATTTTGTCAGAACTGAAATATATCAGATGCAGTCAGTTACTGTATATATTAGTTGCTGTCAGTTATAACTAAAAGGACAATGATGTGCAAGATAATGTCCATGTTTCCCTATGGTACAAGTGGCCGTTATTACAGTTTAACAGTGTGCTCACCAGGAAGCTGTTATGGGGTAATTGCCATTTTCAAAACGAAGGATGGAGAATTCCATTGATAACAGTGGACAAACAGGACGAAGGAGAGGAGAAAGAGATTGATATGTATGTAGACTACACGGGAGGTAAGTATGACCTTTGTATGGTTATTTTTTAATTTTCAGTTCAGGTTTGCTTTAAGTGTGTTCGATAATAAAAGGAAAGTGTTTAATGAGAACCTAGGATCAGGATCAGTAGTGATTAGCGTTCTCGCCTTGCAGCGCTGGGTCGCCGGTTCGTATCCCAGCCAGGTGAACATCTGCAAGGAGTTTGTATGTTCTCCCCGTGTCTGTGTGGGTTTCCTCCAGGCACTCCGGTTTCCTTACAGATAAGTTAATTGGCTTCCCCCCTAAAAATTGGCCCTCGACTACAATACATACACTACACAATATAGGCATATGACTATGGTAGGGACTAGAGCCTCTTCGAGGGACAGTTAGTGACAAGACTATATATTCTCTGTACAGCAATGCGGAAGATGTCGGCACTATATAAATGCTAAATAATAATAAGAAAATAATAATAATAATACTCACCCGCATGCCCTCATCAAGAAAAGGTGCTGAAACCACTGTGGCAGTTTTGGCCAAAATGTTTCTCAAACAGCCCCCCAGCCTCCTTGGGCTACCCCCAGCTCTGTCACCAGCTTGGCGTATACAGCCTAGTAGTTGGCCACTGAGATGTGGGTGTTTGCACCAGAGTTGGGGGGGGGGGGGCTGGTTTGGAAACACTTCAAGCAAAACCATAATGACCATTTTGCTGATCGGGGGTAATGGTGGCACAGGATTTCAGTACCTTCGCGTGTTTATTAGTAAAATTATTTTTTTATTTTCGATCCTAGTTTCTCATTAAATGTCAACTGAGCAGGAATAAGAAAGTTCAGACCCTTCCCCATCTTCTTCTTATGCCCCTCCTTCCTTGTGCTGGAAACCTTTAATAATATTGTTGAATATGTTGCTCGCAGCGGTGCTCCCGTCAATACAGTGCAGGTGCCAGTACAGTGTGCGATTGCGCAGCAGCACAAAGTCACCTGTACTACTGCACAGGCATGATGAACCCTACTGTGTAGGGGCGGCTACAGGATTTTTTATTTAGGGTGCTATGCAGGTCCTGGATCCAGCGCTGGGGTAACCGTCGACCTGCGGCACACGAAATGCGCTACAGCAAAAAGTGGGTGTGTCTATGCACTGGAAAGTGGGAGTGGTAATCACTGGGCTAAATGAACTTAGCAGCTGTGTAATTTAGAGACAGTGGACATCAACAGCACTATAAATCCAGATTTAGGCACCTCCGCCCCAAGTCTAGGTAGCCAGATGTCCTTTAACTATAAGCCCCTACACTAGGATTGATGCCAGGTTTGCCCCAGTAAAGGTTGCCAGGCGTAGGTGACCCCAGTATAAGTAACCAGACATGGGTGCCCCCAGTATAGATAGCCAGGCAGGGGAGGAGGAACTCCACCTCAGGGGGCGCTGTTACTGTGAGATGGAACCCAAAACAGTAAGTAAGTACACAAGGCGCTGGATCCCAGCTATGTAAGTATTTTAGACAAGACAAATAACATTTATATCGCGCTTTTCTCCTGGCAGACTCAAAGCGCCAGAGCTGCAGCCACTAGGGCGCGATCTATAGGCAGTAGCAGTGTTAGGGAGACTTGCCTAAGGTCTCCTACTGAATAGGTGGTAGCTTACTGAACAGGCGGAGCCGAGATTCGAACCCTGGTCTCCTTTGTCAAAGGCAGAGCCCTTAACCATTACACCATCCAGCCACCACAGACCATCCAGCCACCACATGCTCTGGCTCTGCATGCACCTGCAGGAATGCCCGATTTCACATCTGTTGGTGGTAGTTCTGTCATGTGCGCCGGTGCTGCAAAGGTGCTAGCTCTATTTTTGGGGATGTTACAGGCCCCCCCCCCCCCCCTAAGCAACCCCCTGGGGCCGCCTCATCGGCTGTGCATTGCGGCCACGCTCGTACATGGAGGAGAGTGCGGCTGCGGAGCAGAGGGTCTTGGGCCGGCAGGAGTTTGCTTGACGAGGGTCACGGAAGCCTCTGGAGCATTTAGAGGCTTCCCTCTAACGATGTACCTATGATTTATGCTTAACATTAAGATTAAAGGGAACCTTAACTCTAGAAATAAACATGAGTTTTACTTACCTGGGGTATCTACCAGCCCCCTGCAGCCATCCTGTGCCCTCGCAGTCACTCATGGCTCCTCTGGTCCACCGCTGCCATCTAGTTTCGTTTTTGCCGACTGTGAGTTTTACGCATTACACCCGTAACGTGTAAAAATGTACTTGTTGGAGTCCGCAATAGCTTCCTGCACCAGTGGGAGTGCGTAAAAAGGTACGCATGGGGGCCGGCCGACTCCCAGTCGGCAAAAACGAAACTAGCTGGCAGCGGGGGACCAGAGGAGCCATGAGTGACTGCGAGGGCACAGTATGGCTGCAGGGGGCTGGTAGATGCCCCAGGTAAGTAAAACACGTTTTTTTTAGAGTTAAGGCTCTCTTTAAAATGACCGGGTCCTGGAGTGTGCCCACCTATGTGCAAGTAAGAGTTGTGTACTGTAGTATATAGACTTTAATACCTCAGCAACATTGGCTGCTGTCCCGAATGCGGCCTGAACCCTGGTGAGTCACCATAGTCAGCAGAATCCAACCATGACTTGACACTTATCTCCCCCCAACATGTTGGCTTAGTGTTGTAGTGTAACCAATGATAGCAATAAGCTTGTATTTTACAACAGAATTATTTTGTGCACATAGGCAGCATAGTGGTTAGCAGGCATGCAATGCAGCACTTGAGTGTTAGTTTGGCCATACATTGGTCGATGTGGCCAACAGATAGATCCCTCTTCTATCAAGGTGTTCGAAGGGTGAACTGGAAATGTATAATGACAACTTTCGAATATGTAGGCATGGGTACTAATATGATGGGCTAGATTGGTGCTTTATATATGAATCCCTCAGCACAGGTTAGAGCTAATGGGGCCTTGTCAGGTGCCTTCGCCGTGTCTAATGGCACGTGGCAGGGTTGTCCATGGTCTCCTGTATTTATTTTGACTTTGGAGGTTTTGTGTACAGTTAGGAGAAATGTGGTCATTTGCGGGATAAGGCCTGGACACTCACAAATTGCCATATTATGACATATTTCAAGTCACGGAGGCTTTGATGGATCTGCCTTGCTTGGTTAAGGAATTTAAGAGCTTTGTCGTATTGTTGAATTTTATTCATCGTTTCTTCAGTTGGCTCCCATCAGGACTTCAAGGCACAGGAACACCTTTTTCCCCCTCTGCCGTAAAACTCTTGAACTCCCTCCATGTGTGCCCTTCCCCCCTCCCTTCCCTGCAGTCACCTCTACTCTTCCCCCCCCCCCCAGGCCTTTCCCACTTGTTTCACTACGAATCCTGTTTTTGCACCATCACACTATCATTGTTTATTGCTACTGTTATCTTTTAGTCACGTAAGCCACACGCTACGCACAGATTTTCAATCGATTTCAGCATGAATTCTTTGAATATCCCAGTCATCTCTGAATACCCGTAATCCCCCCCCCCCCCCCCCCCGTAAAAAAATCTGTGTGCGTCTGCCGGGTCTCCCAGTCGTCCGTCCATCCATCTATCCACAACTCCCCCTCCCCAATCCTGGGCCATTTGTTTGTTGTAGCTCACCTGACTGCCGCACGGTCCCGGTCTTTGCTCTCCCCATGCTTACATGATCACTAGAGGCATCTAGTGTTTTAATTACATCACACAGACGTTAAGAGAGGGAGCGGCCAGCAGGGAGAGAAGACACTGGAACCACTTCATGGGCAGGTGGGAGATGCTCCGCTGCTGCTTGGGCTAACATTGAACACCACTAGCTGCATCCTGCCGTTCGAGCAACAATTTCCAGACAGCGCAATCAACAGAATGAATCGATATTTGTGGAAAATTGTTTGGTAATAGTGCGCATCATCGATATCTAGCATATTGGATCAAATCGTCCGGATATTGATTAAAATAATCGACTAGTGTATGGCCTGCTTTATGTTGATTGTCTTACCACCAAACCTGCTTTAGACAAGGTAGGGATATCCGACAAATGGCTACAGCAGGGGCATCACACAGTCAAACAGCTTACTAGTGACACAAATTATACTAATTTATTCATGTTTTTTCAGATCCCTCTTAATTCTTTGGCAAAAGACGCTCCTCTCAATACTACAAATTCACAGCCAGTAAATCAGACATCCTGAGCAACACTGTTTTATTAGCAAAGTGTACAAAATATGATACTGCTTCTCATGGCCGCCAAAAGACCTCCGTCACTTGTAAAACTTCAATCTTCCTTCTTTGACTAATGCTTCTATGAGTTCAGACTCAAACTCAGCATTGTGCACCCCGGTCCAGCGGAAAGCCCCCGGAAACCTGTTTTTTTCCCAGTAGTGGTGCCAGTTTCCATTCTTGTCTGCACCAAAACCGAACACTGATATCTGAGGAGGAGAAAGATGATCAAAAAGCCAGAACCAGACAAAGCATTGTTATACAGAAACCGCTATGCAGAGAGCTTCAGGTTCCTTGTTCCCTGGGGTATGCATAAGGGCAATCCTATCTACAATGAGACCCTGGCAGAGATTACATTGGCCCCCTTCCCCGGAAGCTGCATTAGGTGGCCCCTTTGTACCTGAACATCCCACCAACAGTATTAGGTTGCAGGGCTGTGGAGTCGGTACAAAAATTATCCAACTCGAATCAGACTCCTCAGTTTATGAAACCGCTGTGTCCAACTCCGACTCCAGGTACCCTAAATTGCTATGACTCCTACTCTACAGCTCTTGCATGGCTATGGAGGTGGTACACAAATCATCCGACTCCTCAGCTTATGAAACCTCCGACTCCAGGTCCCCAAAAATTGCTCCAACTCCTTAACTCTAACTCCAACGCCTTGTTAGGTTGTCCCCTGGGCCAGCTGACAGACCCCCCCCCCCCCCCCCAAAGTGAATTGGTGAGGAAGAAAGGGTTGTTTGACCTCTGTACTCGACAGAGGGAGCGATCTTGGCAATACCGATGTAAAGTATAGGCAAAGTATGTTAGTTGGTGCAGCTCCTTTAAACGCCACTGTGGGTGGTGAAGATATCTGTAAAGGACAAGGGGGGAAAAGGACGGGGAGGGGGAGAGCGCACTCAATAGACAATTTGAGAAAACTGGTTAGCCAACCGTGGAATCATCTCACCTGTGCAGGAGGAACCAAGTTTGTGCCTAGATTACTCCAGCTGCTCTGTACACTTTACACTTGTAAGCCACAGGCGACGCGTTTCCGAGAGCTCAACTCTCATTTTTTAGCCTGATGAAAGAGAGTTGAGCTCTCGGAAACGCGTCGCTCTCTATTAGAATAAATACTTTTAACTACACTACACGGCAGCCGCCTTTTATCCTTTCTACCACGCACCTGCTTGTCAGCTCACAAACCTCCCTCCAGCTGCCTGCTGCTTGCTTGTGCGAGACACGCAGAGCAGAGTGGAGTTTCTCCCAGCCATTACCCCTCACACAAACCGAGCCAGCTCCTGGCTCCAAGAGCTCCTGCAGCCTGTGGCTTACAAGTGTAAAGCATACAGAGCAGTTGGAGTAATCTAGGCACAAACTTGGTTCCTCCTGCACATCCAAGACACCTCCGTGCAGACACTCCTATGCATAAATGCGGCCGCCCATAGCGTTAGGTAGCATTTGCGAGGAGTGGAAATACATCTGATCCAGGACTGAAGTTCAGTGGATGGAGGAGCATATGTGCCAGTACATCTTGTGGAGGAAGATCGCTGGATAGACCTGGTCCCCGGTTCTGAGTGGGACAAAAGCTCTTCAGTCGACTAACCCATATGGGCTAATCGGCAACAATCTCAGGTGAGATTATTCCACGGTTGGCTAACCAGTTTTTACAAATTGTCTATTGAGTGCGCTCTGCCCCTCCCCTTCCTTTTTTCCCCCTTGTCCTCTACAGATACCAAAGTGAATAGTGGGACCCTGCAGAGTACTCACAACAGTGCAAAATCACCTGTGTGGCCAACGTGATCTCTTCATGGCCAACGTTGTGGCTGCCAAACGGAATGCCCTGATTTCCAGTTGATCCACCATCCTCCCTACCACCTGACCTGGCCCCTTTGGACTATTATCTGTTCCCAAACTTAAAGAAACACCTGAAGGGCTCTCTTATTTCTGGGCAAAGCCACAAATTTGTAGGCACCCCCTCAGATTTGCAGCTGAGAGTTCTAAGCGGCCACCTCGGCTGAATGTCATACAGCTTGTGTACTTAGCTTTATAAGCAGGAACCTCTTCTTTTGTGTTCACTACAGTGTTCTTTTTCACAGATTCAGCAGTGGTGGGGCATCTGAGAATGACTGGGGAAAGGACACACGTTCTCCACTGTCAGGTAAGACCACCTATACTAATTTCATATTATGACTTTATTCTGTAGTGTAGAATACATTTACAATATTAAAGGGATTTTCCCACATAATGAAGTACGTTCAGATTTGTGAAGCAATAGATGTTTAAGTACCTTGACTGCAACTCATAGAGCAAACACCGGCACCAGTATGCAGCAGGGACGGATCAACCGGTGTGTGGGATACCCGCAGTGTGCTCTCATGCAGCAGCAAACATCAAAGAAATGAGGGATAGCGAGGCACTGCTCCTGGAAAAACCCTTTAATCCAGTTGAGCAGACACAGTGGTTATGAGCAGTGGGGGTACAAAGCCTGACAGCTGTTTCGCAAGGACAAACCTTGCTTCTTCAGAGGCAAAACATGACTGCAATTCATATTTCACAGCTGTGTCTTTGTGCAAATACAAAAACTAGACAGCCGTGGTACTGCAAAAACTACTGTCACTTGTATTTCTTCCTGCCATATCATGCTGGACATATATTGTTTCCTGCCTTATCTTCTCTTGATGGGGTAACACAGAAAATAAAGCCTGTTCTCATAATGCAGGCAAAGCCAGCAGCAAGTACTGTTATGTGCTGTGAAAGGTCTTAGGTATATAGGACCTTTCACAGCATATAACAGTACTTGCTGCTGAGCCTGCATTATGAGAACGGGGTTTGTCCTCACAGCACAAAGAGTCGAGATCTCAACTGTTAGCACAGCCTAACTAATCAAGGAGTAGGGGACCACGTTGCTTGCCTTTTAGTGACGGAAAAGATTTGTACATGCACTCTAAAATATCCTATCCAGTCAACTTTTTGAACAAAACACTACCTAATACGTGTTGCTCTCCCTATTAGCTACTTGCTACTAGGGTTATCCCAGTAGCCTATATTTCGTTCTATTGCCCCTTTAAGTATAGAAAAAGTTAAATTTGAAGTTTTCATATACATTATCATAAGATAGTCCCACCTCATCACATATATGTAAAGCAAAGAAGACAGCCAGCATTCCAGTGGATGGATATCTTCCATGATGATGGGTCCAATAATCGTGGATGTATTTAAAAAAAGTTGGATTAAAAATTAACACCTGGGAATGAAGAAGAAGGGTTTTAAACAGTAGGCATTAATGTACACCTGAAGTGAAATAAAGGGATGAGATAAACAACTGTAGCTTTTGTTCTAATCCTAGGACTTTCCCATAATGCCATAGATTTGTTTTTGTACTGTACTCTAAGATTTAAATTTCCACTTTTTTTATATCAATCATTTTTTTTTAATTTAAAGTGGACCTGAACTCTTGCATATGACAGAAGGAAAACAGAGAGAAATGCACCTAGTATGTACTTAGAGAGTTTATGCCGTCTAATTACCCCTCATTTGTGTCTAATCATTAGTTGTAATTTGATCTCTCCCCTGTGTCACATGACTGTCGTGGCAGATAAGCTCATTTGAAAGCACAGAATGTTAACAATATGTCTGCTTCCATGAAAGCATGAAGTAGAAACATTGCAGTTTTATTGCAGGATTTGTATCAGCTGTAACAAAGAAATGTTTGTTTGTTTGTTTTTTAAAAGAAGTTCTGAGTTCAGGTCCACTTTAAATTTCCACATTTAAAGTTTTACTATCTCAGGTACATGACACCAGTTTTGTAATGTTTTTCTGCTCCTATACAGAGAAATCTTTAACTACTGAATTTATGATCTGTTTCCTGCTCTCAAATGTGTTGTTCTCAGACACACATGCCCTTGTTCAATTAAAGAGAACCCGAGCTCTGACAAGCTGTTTGTCAGCAGCGTGGCTGTGATTTATGAAGGATTGCAGAGTGCAGGGGGACCTTAGTGGGGTTTGGGATAGCAACAGAGGCTGGGCTGTATAGGCAGATCCAGCCTCTGTATGCAGATAACATTCTTTAAACACACCTCGGGTTCTCTTTAAAGAACACCTGAAGTGAGAGGGATATGAAGGCTGCCATATTTCCTTTTAAATAAAACCAGTAGCTTGGCTATTTTGCTGGTCCTCTGTCTTTTAATACTCTTAGCCATAGACCCTGAACAAGCATGAAAGATCAGATATTTGACTGCAGTTTGACTGGATTTGCCTCATGCTTGTTTCAGGTGTGTCACTGAGACACTACTGCAGCCAAAGTGATCTGCAGAACAACAGGCAACAGGTATTGTTTAAAAGGAAATAAATATGGCCGCTGCCATATCCCTCCCTGACTTCTCATTCTTCACTCGTATTCTTTACCTTTTAACCAGCATTTACATCGCAAAAAAGAAAAAAGCAACACAGCTTAGCTCTAAAGGTGGCCACACACCATACAATTTTTAAAATATCTGTTCAATTTAAGAATTGCAATCAATTTTTCAGACTGATTGTAACATTTTAAAAATCTGACCAATGTACCACACACCTATGTTCAATTTTTTCCTCAATTATGATGAAAATGATTGGAAACTCAGAGAAAATTGCTAGGGTGTGTATATTAATAAATTAGCAATCCAACACACACCATACAATCTTTAGTAGAAAGATACAATCTTTAGTAGAGATTGAAGAGAAATATCTGGCATTCCGGATCGATTTAAATCGAAAAAAACGGGAAATCCGATCGGATTTTTCAGTCGAATGAAAAAAAAAGCTTTCGATTTCTTCGAGAGATACGATCATTTTTATCGAATTACTGTAAAATCGGATCATTTTATTGTATCGTGTGTGGCCACCTTAAGTCGGATTGGATCACTGAATGTCAGCACACCAAAGTTCTGCAGAATGGTTTGTCGCTAGACGCCGGAGTAACATGCACATCGCCTGTTGGCAAGTGCTATATAGTAGAATCGATTGGATATTGGTTCATTGTTATTGCCCTTGGAAAAGTGACGCTACGACGTTCCTTAATGTTGGATTTTCATTTTGCTGTTTCATCAAACTGCTTTGCAGAACTTTGGTTTGCCGACATTCAGTGGTTTGATCTGTTGAAGCACGGTGGAGTTGTACTGAGCACCCATCTAGATTATTGGTGCAAACCATGCTTTATCTAAGTAGGATTTGGACTGTGCACAAACTTGTTTATCTCAGCATGTTGCACGTCGCTTCAGGTACCTTTAAAAGCTAATGTCAATTAAAAAAAAAACAGATACCTAAGGAGGAGGAAGACTCTGGGTCCTACAGACCTTTCCCGTTCCTCTAACGGTCCCCTCGTTCACCCCCGTTTGAATCCCCCACCGCAGGAGGCTTCCTGAAGACAGGCAGCTCTGCAGTGCGCCTGCGTAGGTGTGCGACAGAGCTCGCTCATGCAGGTGCAGTTTGTAGCCGCCTTTCTTCGGGAGCACTTGGGCTCCTGAAGACTTCCAAAGCCTCCTGCGGCGGCAAAGAGCAGTATTTCATACTGCTGCTGGGGGTGACAGCGTTGAAACGCGGGGTCCGCAAGAGTTATGGGAAGGCTCTATAAGACCCAGAGCCCTCCCCCTCCTTAGGTAAGTATCTGATTTTTTTTTATCCACTTGACATTCACTTTAAATGAACATAAACTGCCAACCCACTAAAAGTGATATTGCACTTACAGGTGGAAGCTGGAAGGAAAAGTCACCAACTGGATTATTAAAGAGAGCGTGAGGCAGCATAAAAAAAAACAAAAAAAAAAAACAGGTAATTACCACGTCATCCTCCAGACCACCACCACTGTTGGGGACCCTCTTTAAGTTCACACCTGCACTTCTCTTCATGCACGAGCATGGCTGTGCTGCACCTGCGCTAGTACGGTTGTGCTTGTGCACCAAGCCAAAGCCACTTGTATACAAGCGGCTTTGGCTTTATGCCCAGACATGGCCTTACTCATGCAGGCACAATATGGCCATGCTCATACACAGCGGAGAGCATGGCCATGCAAGAATATCTGATTAGCTCTTTTTCGATTTGTTCTGCAACAGTGGGGGCCAGAAGGATGTGGAAAGTCTCTGCAGATTAATTTATTAGTAAAATGCTGCCTCGTGTCTTGCATTCTCTTATGTTTGCGCAGGAACTACCAGGCACATGCAGGAGGTGTGGTCACCAGAACCACGCCTGTGGTCACTGAGCCCTACTGATCACTACCTACACATAAGGATGTCACCTAGCTTTATTGAGCAGCTAAAACCACAGTAAAGCAGTGTCATGAGTGGTAATAAGAGCACCATTGATAATGTACCGCATATAATACCGACATGCCAGTAAGAGGAGATGCTATACGATGATGTTGGGGGACTGTGCTAGTGTGTTTAATCTCAGTAATCTGAGCTGTTAAGCCCCCTCTACACCATGCAATTCCCCATGCGTTCGTTCAAATTCGATTTGATCGAATAAATCCAACATGTCCGATAGGGATTCGATAGGTAGTGTGGTCAATTTTGCATTGATAACTATACAAAATCGATCACGCTACTGACCTAATCGTGATCGAATTCCGATGGCATATGTCGGATTTAACCGATCCAATCAAATTCGATCGATCTCGTGCGGAATTGCATGGTGTAGAGGGAGCTTAACATAGCACCCAGCATTGAGCTGAATTTGTGGGGGTTATCTTATATGACAGACAATCATCATGCCTTTTCCTTGTTATCCTCGGCCTTAGTAACTGCATTTACTTGCATGTTGAAATGGCAGTTTGTGCGACAAGTTCATTAAACTTTCCAGTGTGGCATCGCCTGCACTCTCCCCGTGGGTGAGGATTTCAAGCAGTGTTGACATCCTTTAATTGGCACTTGTGAAATGCATCCATGTACCAATTAGCTGACTGTGTGCCCGGGGTGAGGTTCCTTCAGTGAATAACCTATGAATACACACACTCTATATAAAACAGATCATCAGGGCCGGATTTGTACTTTTACCACCCAGGGCCACTGTCAGCAGCCACACCCCTCCAGTATAGGTAGCCTGCAGTATAGGTAGCCCATTGACCTTTCCCTCTAGTATAGGCAGACAGATGACCCTCCCCCCACCTTCAGTATAGATAGACAGAAAACCCTTCCCCCTTTCCTCCTCCAGTTTAGATAGCCCTTCCTTCTAGTATTAGAAGTCAGATGACCCTCCCCCACTTCCGTATAGATAGCCTGGTGAGTGACCTCCCTCCCTCCCTCCCTCCAGTATAGGTAGTTAGGTGACCCCCCCCCACCCCCCGCCCCAGTATAGTCTGCTGCCCACCCGCCCTTGACCCTGCGGTGCCCTAGGCCATGGCCTATGTGACCTTGGCTTAAATCCGGACCTGCAAATCAACAGTAGTAATGGAACTGGAAGCCACTACAGCTTTTACTCCAATGCTTTAATAACCAATAGCAGTGCCAGCTTCATGGAGTATCATGGCGTGTGAGTGGCATGGCTGACTGGGTACTACATTCACACACATATCACTCTATTTACTGGACAGGATGGGACCCATTTAAGTTTTAATTGCTCAGGTTGTTGAAGTTGTGGGGCTTTGATGCTGGCAGACCTTCTTGTTATGTCTTGTCTCTTGCTACAATGTCACTATTAATAACATTTTGCATTTTCACTGGTAGCAGGAAGTTTAAATACAATAGTGGTATTTATGGGAAATTTGGCCGTCCGCAGCAACCAATAAATAGGGTGCTGGGCCATGGGCATCCAAATTACTCCTCAATGCAGCTTGAAAATAGATCAAATGAAGTCAAGATTAACAAAAACAAGAAGGAAAGGGGGCGACATTAGGAAGGACTCATTTTGTTTACAAAACTGCACAAGTACATACAGTGTGTTTTATTAACAAGAACCACAAGTAAGATTAAAACACCATTAAAAACAATCTACAGAGATAAATCCTACTAATATTATAAATGGGAAAGTTCGGATGTTTGGAGGTTTGTTACTCGATCACGCAAAAATGGCTGAACGGATATGAATGAAATTTGGCACACACATAGTACATTACCTGGAATAACATATAGGATACTTTTTATTCCCATAACCAAAAAGTGGGCAGAGAAAAATACCAATTTCACTGGGAAAATGTAAACGGCAGCAATTCTTACACTGTTAATGGAAGGGTTCTCAAACTTTGCACAGTTGGTCGTTGGGTGACTGGGATTAATATTTAGAAAAGTGGGTGGAGCCTACAAAAGCCAGTCGAAAAATTCACCTATTGATTTTTCTAGGGTAATATGTATTGCTGCCAGTCTTGCACTGTTAATGGCACAAGCTTCAAACCTGTTATAGCTGGTCATTGTGTGACTGGGGCTCAAATTCAGAAAAGGGGGTCGAGCTGATCAGATTTGTTTCATTTCAATGCAAATTATTGATGCTAAAGACCGCAAAGCTCACAAACTAGGTCATTGAGTAACTGAGTAATTGTGTGTTAGGGTTAGAAAAAGTGGGCGCAGCCAACACCAGCCATATACATACCTGGGCAATGCTGGGTCATCAGTGGGCGGAGACAAATACATATTTCACTGGGAAAATGTAAACTGCAGGCATTCTTACACTGTTAATGGCAGGGTTCTCAAACTTTGCACTGTTGGTCACCGAGTGACTGCCATTCTTGCGCTGTTAATGGCACAAGCCTAAAACCTGGTATAGTTGGTCATTGGGTGACCAGGATTCAAATTTAGAAAAGGGGGTGGAGCCACAGCCAAGCAGATTTGTTTCATTTCAATACAAATGATTGATGCCAAAGACTGCAATGCTCACAAACTAGGTAATTGAACAATTGAGTAACTGTGTGTTAAAACACAATAATTCAGCTTCCAGCAATTGCTGGAAGCCAAATTATTTCATTTCCCACCATCCATGGCGGCCTGTAGGGGGAATAGTATTTAGGGCGGCCGGGAACTTGTGCAGCAGCAGGATCAGCCATATACTGGCTGTATCCTGCGCCCAAGTCTCCAGCGCCGATGTTATATGTATCCCCATTGCTCAATTATTGCTATTTATAATTATGGGTATACTTTATTTTTTTTTAATAATATGGCATACTTTCCTTTTATAAAAACATGCACCATTGGAGAGTCACGAGGGCAGGTTTGAGAAACACTGGGCTAAACTGAGGCCCAAAAAAGGGACATGTGCCGAGGTAGATAAATAGTACTTAGGCTAAACTAAGTCTCAAGAAAGGGGCATGTGCGGAGGTAGGTAGATAGATATGCTAAACTGAGGGACAAGAAAGGGACATGTGCAGAAGTAGATAGTACTTAGGCTAAACTGAGGTACAACAACGGGAAATGTGGGGAGGTAGATAGATAGGCTAATCTGAGGTCCAAGAAAGGGACATGTACGGAGGTAGATAGTATTTAGGCTAACCTGAGGCTCACGAAAGGGACATGTGTGGCGGTAGATAGATAGGCTAAACTGAGGCTCAACAAAGGGAAATGTGCAGAGGTAGATAGATAGGCTAAACTAAGGTCCAAGAAAGGGATATGTTCGGAGGTAGATAGGTAGATAGGCTAAACTGAGGCCCAAGAAAGAGACATGTGCAGAGGTAGATAAATAGTACTTAGGCTAAACTAAGTCTCAAAAAAGGGGCATGTGCTGAGGTAGGTAGATATGCTAAACTGAGGGACAAGAAAGGGACATGTGCAGAGGTATATAGTACTTAGGCTAAACTGAGGCTCACGAAAGGGATGTGTGGAGGTAGATAGATAGGCTAAATTGAGGCTCAACAAAGGGAAATGTGCAGAGGTACATAGATAGGCTAAACTGAAGCCTGACAAAGGGGCATGCAGAAGTAGATAGAAAGGCTAAACTGGGGCCCAAGAAAAGAGACATGTGCGGAGGTGGATAGATACGCTAAACTGAGGCCCAAGCATGTGCGGAGGTAGATAGATAGGCTAAACTGAGGCCCAAGAAAGGGACATGTGCGGAAGTAGATACCTAGTGCTTAGGCTAAACTAGGGCCCAAGAAAAGAGGCATGTGCGGAGGTAGATAGTTGAGCTAAACTGAGGGCCAAGAAAAGGACATGTGCGGAAGTAGATAGATAGTAAGGGCCTGTTCAGACTATGCGCGTTCCTAGACGTTTTCAGGGAACACGTACGGGTACCAAAAACGCATAGGAACGGCTCCTAATGCTTTTGAATGGGCTAGTTCACATGTATGCGTATGAGACGCATACGTTTCTCATCCGCATTGCTGCACGCAGTTCTGTGCGTCACGCATAGAAACGGACGCAATGAAAGTCTATGGACGCGTATCAAAAACGCGTACTATTGCGTTTTTAGCGTCCTTTTCCTCTGCGGTTCCCATAATTCTTTTTTTTCCCCTGGGTCATGTGTGTGTGCAAAACGCAATAGAATACGCATTAGAACGCAAGAAAAACGCATGCGTTTTTCAACTTGCGTTTCTTTGATTTTAAACGCATTCTTCATACGCAGATAGTCTGAACAGGCCCTTAGGCTAAACTGGGGCCCAAGAAAAGTGACATGTGCAGAGGTGAACAATTATGTGCTGTAAAGTTATGCTGGAGCACAATAACAAGGTAGGAAGTGGCTAGTAACTAGTATACTGAGTATTTGCTATCGGATGTATTTATACATGTTTGTTAGTTCTCCTATTTAGTTGTGCATCAGAGCTCACCTTGTCCTTATCCGCTTTGATATACTGCTTTACTCTTGTGTATGTACTGCAATGAAAGAAGAAAGGACAGTATTATTCATCACAACTCAATCACATTTTAAGTAGTAGGAAGTGAGAGTCCTGCTGCACCACCCATTGAACCACTCGAACTACCTTTATATAGTTAAAAGTAAAGGAAACAGATGCACCAAAACAGAGTAACATGGGTTAAAAACGGTTTCAAAGGGAGGAAGTGGTGGACTTATCTCCTTGTAGTCAGAGACTAAGGGCCTGTTTCCTCTACACGCAGATTGGATGCAGAATGGATGCAGAAAAACTGACTTCAATGAGTGCCTATGGGCCTGTTTCCACTAAACGCGATTTTTCTGATGCAGATTTTTCCATAGGCATTAATTGGAGTCAGTTTTTCTGCATCCGTTCTGCATCCAATCTGCATCAAATCTGCGTGTAGTGGAAGCAGGCCCTTAAAGTCAACTTTCAAAAGTGGTTCTTTATTTAATAAGGAAAAAAAATGAAAAAATGTGACATCAACACAAATTCCACTATGAAGCGTTTCGTGGGCATCCCCGCTTCCTCAGGTAACATAAGTGGAGCATCTGTACATCCAAGCAATACCAGCCTGGTGCCTCCGTCTACCTGGAGGTAAGTCATCTCTGTGTCCGTTTTAAATGTTTTTTTAACACATTTTCCTCTTTTGGTGCCCGTTTCCTTTATGTTTATTTCTACTGTTATCCACCCTGGATGGAGGAGTGTATTTCTGAACATTCTCCAGCTACAGAGAGCGACAGGGTCAGTTTTCCTTTCTGTCAGTGGTTGCTCTGTCGTAACCTACCTATGTGATTATTACTCTTAAGGTGCCCATATATTAGACGCTGTATGGGCAGATCGACCAAGAGACAGATCTTTCGCTGATCGAATCTGATTGGAGAGAGATCTGTTGGCTGCCCATACACCACAGGCCGATTCATGCTGAAATCGATCAGGAATCAGCATTGTAACTCCGCATCCACCGTCTCGCCAGTCTGATGCTACCCCCTAATGTTAACTGTGCCCTTCCTGTTGCCCAGTGCACTATACATTACCTGTCTGTCCATATCTGGCTCCGGGCTCCATTCTCCATCCATACACGCCCCCACGGGGTTGCCGGAGTAACGTGGGTGTGTGACGTCGCACACGCACCCGTGTGTACGCCGGCAACCATGTGGGGCGTGTGTGTATAGATGGAGGATGTAGCCCGGAGCCAGCGGTGGACACGGACGGACAGGTAGCTGATGGTGTAATGGTTAAGGGCTCTGCCTCTGACACAGGAGACCAGGGTTCGAATCTCGGCTCTGCCTGTTCAGTAAGCCAGCACTAATTCAGTAGGAGACCTTTGGCAAGTCTCCCTTACACTGCTACTGCCAATAGAGCGCGCCCTAGTGGCTGCTGCTCTGCTCTGGCGCTTTGAGTCCGCAAGGAGAAAAGCGCAATATAAATGTTATTTGTCTTGTCTTGTCTTGTAATGTAAAGTGCACTGGGTGGGCATTTAGAACATTACACGGACAACGTTGGGGGTTTTGCCGCACATTCCGATATCACCCTTAGTGCTGCGCATCTGACTGATCACGACGATCCCATATCTTGCAGCATGTCCAATCGACATGCTCGGCTCAAAATTGGTCACATCGCCGATCGGGCATGCACTTGGCGGCACCGATTTCCATAATTTGATATTTATTATCGGATAGGATGGTAGATCGCCACCAAGTTGCTAGATGTATGTGTACCTTTGAACCATTTAAATTGTTTCCTTGATCACAACCGACTACACTATATTAGGCTCTCAGTTCCCTCTCCCCAATTTTTTTCGTACCTCTATATATAGCGCAGGTTGTGTTTTTTGTTCACTAAAATACATCTTCTATATAGTGTCTCTCCACATGTGAACTCATATTCAGTGAAAAATTATGATATACAACATAGAAAGGGCAGGGGAGTTAACAGGGTTTATTTATTAAGGCTGGGGAACCATGAAGAACATAGAAGATCTTGTCAACCAGGCCAGGCTTTCTTTAGAAGTGTCTGCTATTACGTGGCAGAAGTTTATGAGGTGTAGTCTGGTGTTAGTCATGTAGAAGATCCAAAACCATATGCAGAATTCTAAGACATTTCTGCATCCTGCCTGAAACAGAAACTTGTAAGGAAATTATATTTAGGCATGAAGTGCTTTAGCTGCTGGTTAATTTGTTTGCATTGGCACAGGCCTGAGGAAGGAGCATAGGCTACAAAACATGTTGTCGAGTGCATCATAAACTATTTGCTTATTAATTGTTTGTTACTTTTTTGGAGGTGAGTACCATGCCTACTCTCCTGTTTTTTTTTTTTTTTTACATTAAGTTACCTTTGCATAATAGTTGTAATCTTGGGTGCCTCTAGTACAGGGGTGTCAAACTAAAATAGTCAGTGGGCCGAAAAATAAAAAAAAAAACTTTTAGTTATCTACAGTTAGGGCCCATTTACATAGACTCTGGTGCAGAGTGGTAAGCGTATTTGAAATACGAGCGCCAAGGAAAATCGGGCGCAGGGAGACTGCTGACAGAATATCGGTACATAAAAAGTGTGTAAAATATCAGCAAATGTTACTGATATTTTACTATAGCTAAACCTAACCCTATTCTCACAGAGAGCCTTCCCCCTCCTATCACCCTTCTAGACACCTACCCCCCTTTCTCCCCAAACACCTTTCCTGATGCCTAACTCTTACCACCCTTCTGCACAAACACTCCTACTGATGCCTAACCTCAATCAAACATACAAACACTTCTTCCGAGCCCCCATAAAGTTTGTGGTCCCTCTGTCTTGCCCTTTTCCCTTCTTCACGAATCTCAACTGGGCATTTACAATTGTTTCCAAACCACACATAAGTAGAGCACTGCCGCCTGCAATTGCCGTTCACAGGCACGTTGGAAGAGGGCGTGTGGAGAGGACAGAGTATGGGCCTTTGCTATGACTGAGTTCACTCAGAGCTTTGAACAGGGAGAGGTGAAAGAAGTACCAGGATGGGGGGGTTGGGGCTTCGGCTAAGCTGAGGGGCAACAGAGCTTATGGTTGCGTGGAAGAAGCCCCAGGTATGGCCTCTGTGTAATTTTTTTCTTAATTTGTGTACTTTTTAAATAAGCACTTTGGAATTGGTGTAATAATATTCCCCCTGTTATAGCAGAGATTTCCGTTAATCTGCATACTGTTTTCTCCTTCCTTGAAAGATTGCTGAAAACATCCTTTCTGCTACGGAGAACACTTTATATCAGGGGTCTCAAACTCGCGGCCCGCGCGCCATTTGCGGCCCTCGATACAATATTTTGTGGCCCTCGCCAGCAAAAGCTTCCTTATAGTTCGCTTCAGTGCTCCCAAGCAATACGCTGCATCTCCGCCGCTAAACGAGGGCTGCAGAGCCCCCAAATCGCCCGGGGGGCAATCCGCCAGCATTTCCTGGAAGGGGCAGAGCTTTCGCCGCACAGATCGCCGCCTCTCCCCGCCCCTCTCTGTGAAGGAAGAGTGAGAGGGGTGGGCAGAGGCGGCGATGCGCCGCAATTGTGAAATTCCTTGTGCGGCCCAGCCTCATCCTGACTTTGCCTCCTGCGGCCCCCAGGTAAATTGAGTTTGAGACCACTGCTTTATATGGTGTGAGATAAACTGAAGTCTCACATTTCCTTTTGTGTTCACACTGAAAAGCTGTTTATCTAGAAATCATAAAATTGTCTGAGAAAAGCTTTTTATCATGGCGGGTGTAATGCAAATAGCCTGTTATCTACAGACACTTTCAAATAGGTGAGTCTTTCAGTGGGCTAGACAGAATAGTTAACCAAATGATAATGGTGATAACTTGCACCTAAAAAAATAAATAAAAGCAGACCACAACTTCCTCTCTGCTCTAAAAGATACACAACAACATAATCTTTAAGGTGGCCATACACTTAAAGATTTGCAGCAGATTCGACCATCAGATTTCTGTCAGATGCCTGTCAAGTCAAATCCGACAGGAATCTATCGGATGTGTGCCACACACTAGGAACAGATTTCCAATAGGTTTCAGGATGAAATCTATTGGAAATCGATCTAAATGCATTATTGGACCATTATGCTGGGAATACTCGCTGCGTCCCCGCTCTTCCGCACGTGGATCGATTACCGCTCGTCCCCGCTGGCGCTTCTTATCAGCTGCTCGATTCCCTGCCATTATCCGCCGGTGGGGATCGAGCGGGCGGGGGTCGAGTGGCTTGATCGGGCCAGCTGAATATTATCAGCTGTCCGGATCAGCTGGTCGATACACGGTACAGAAACGTACCGTGTATCCCCAGCATTAGATCCAATGCAACTCTATGGGCCATCGATCTGCTGCCAGCAGCAGATCAACCTAGGTTTTCCATCCTGTCAGATAGATCAAAATCGGCCGCAAACCGATCGATTGGCTGATTTCATAGAATCAATTTCCGATCGATCAATCTATTCCATAGAATCGATCGATCAATGAAATCGACCAGTGTATGGGCCTCTTTATAGAAAAACATTTCTTTACAGCTGCTACAAATCCTACAATAAATCTGCCACATTTTACTTCCCGCTTTGATGGAAGCACACATATAATTAACATCCTGTGCTTTCAAATTAGCTTGCCTGCCACTACAGTCAGCTGACACGTGGAAAAATCTAATTATAACTTGTGATTACACACAGATGAGGGGGAATTAGTCCTCCTCCAACTTCACTTCACTTCCTGTCCCCTGTGACAAGGAAGTTCAAACAGTGTATGGGAAGTGTATGGGTACCTTTAGAGAACTGCATCCTGTATGTATTTAGAGAGTTTAGCCTGTCTAATGAAGTGAGAGACTGCAGGGACTGGCGCTGGGGGACAGGTAATATATAGCGGCTGGCCAGGGGAGCAGGGGCAGAGAGGCAGGCGGAAGCTGCAGTTCCACAGGTCGTGAATCGATTTCATGCTGAAATCTACACTGTATGGGCAGCCAATAGTTCCCTCTGTGATCAGATTAGATCAGAGAGGGATCTATCTGTTGGTCGATCTGGTGGCAATCGACCAGTGTATGGCTGCCGTATGTTTTCCTTCTGTGCAAGAGTTCAGGTCCACTTTTAATGCTGTTGCCTTGCAGGGATCAGGTTGTATCCATCAGGCGACTATTCCAGGGCTGTTGCTGTACAGACACATCACTAGTCTGCAGGCTAGCGACATGTATGTTATGGGGGGGGGGGGGGGGGAGGCTCCAGTGCACTGGTTAAGAGCTCTGCCTCTGACACAGGAGACCTGGGTTTGAGTATCGGCTCTGCTTGTTCAATAAGTAGCACCTGTTCAGTAGGAGACCTTGAGCAAGACTCCCTAACACTGTTACTGCCCATACAGCACATCCTAGTGGTTGTAGCTCTGGTGCTTTTGAGTCCACCAGGAGAAAAGCGCAACATAAATGTTAAAAATGTTATTAGTCCAAGACCGAAAAATGAGAGTACTAAATTGTTGCAACTTAGTTGT
Organism: Hyperolius riggenbachi; assembly: GCF_040937935.1. NCBI lineage: Eukaryota > Metazoa > Chordata > Amphibia > Anura > Hyperoliidae > Hyperolius > Hyperolius riggenbachi. The sequence continues at coordinate 70,115,874 of NC_090657.1, forward strand.
TAAGCCCGTCCCTGACCATACGCTTCTAGACCCACTCAGCAGTGCTCACTGTTTTTCAGTTCAATATCTATCTGAATGTTCTCTTTGGTTTGTGTGGGGATTCCTGCCACATCTTAAAAACATACAGATAAGGTAACTGTACTTTTCCACTCCTCCCCCCCCAGAAAATTGGCCTAAAGGGGCCCATACACTGGTCGATTTCAGCCATCGATTGATGGCCGATCGACCGCTCTGATCCAATTGGCTAGAAATCGATGCAGCAGGAAACATGATCAATCAGCGATCGATTGATTTCCGACCGATTTCGATTGATTTACTTGATCCGTCAAGGCGGAAAGTCTTGGTCGATCGGCAGCTGGCAGCAGACGATGTCCCATAGAGTTGCATTGGATCGAATGGTGCAATGATGCATTTATTCTGAAATCTATTGGAAATCTGTTCCTTGTATGTGGCACACATCAGATACATTCCTGTCAGACTCAACTTGACAGGCATCTGACAGGAATCTATCTGATGGTCGAATCTGCTGCAAATGTATAAGTGTATGGCCACCTTTAAGCTGGCCATACACTGGCCCGATTTGCCGCCGTTTCGACAGCAGATTCGATCACTGGGATCGAATCTGCTGCCAATCGTTCGCGCTACACGCCGAATTTCGATCCTTTTCGTCCAATCCCGTCGATCGCTCCGTGCGGAAAATTAGCGTCGATCGCCCGCGGGTAGGGAGCGCGTCGCTAGTGGCGTTCGAGTACCCGACGACCGACGCAATAGAGCCGCATACATTACCTGCTCCGCCGGCACGACTACCCCCGGTCACCGCTGCTCCGTGTCCGCGCTGGTCTCCGACATGCTTCAGTTCCTCCTGCCCGGCAGGAAGTTTAAACAGTAGAGGGCGCTCTACTGTTTAAACTTCCTGCCGGGCAGGAAGAAGTGAAGCATGCCGGGGCCGGAGACCAGAGCGGAGACGGAGCAGCGGTGACCTGGGGACTGGAGTCGCGCCGGCGGAGCAGGTAATGTATGCGGGCGGGGGGGGGCAGCAGCACCACCACCACCACAACAGATTGTGATCGGTTTCAGGCTGAAATCGGTTCACAATCTGTTTGCAGTAAAGGCAGCCATACGATCCCTCTCTGATCAGATTCGATCAGATAGGGATCTGTCAGTTGGTCGAATCTGATGGCAAATCGACCAGTGTATGGCTACCTTTAGACTATATTAGGAACATAATACTGTAGTAGTAGGGACATTAGACTACAGTATGAGTCAGTAATATCACTATGTAGTGCTGTAGAGGATATCAGTGCTATATAGAGGGACAATAAATACTGTATATTCCGGCGTATAAGACGACCCCCCAAATTTTCCAGTTAAAATATGGAGTTTGAGATATACTCACCATATAAGACTACCCCTCTTCCAACGCACACCATATAAAAATAAAATAAAAATCATATACTGGTGCTATGTATGAACAGATACTGGTGCTGTACTGTATGTGGTACCCAGTATATAACAGTATACAGGCGATTGACTGGTTGGATTGGTCATTTCTCCCTGTCCCTAAGTGGATTGGTCAGCTCTCCTTGTCTACCTGTTTATCAGAGCAGTATGGAAGAATAAAACACGCCTCTTTCACCCTTCTGGCCCACCCTTGTATCCTATTTACCTCCTTCTCTGTCTCTCAGATCTCGCAGGTGCGCCTGCACCACTTCACTAGAGTCCTCAGCAACAACATCTGAAAGGCGGTAACAGAATAGGGCGTATCACCTGGCAACAATGACACCCGGTGTATAAGACGACCCCTGACTTTTTAGAAGATTTTCAAGGGTTAAAAAGTAGTCTTATACGCCAGAATATACAGTAAATAATGGTTTCATACACTATCCTTCGGGTTATGCCCCTTTAGCACTATGGATGAGAAACTGACAGAGACATTGTCAGACCAAATATCACAAGAGACTTTTCATGAGCTAGAATGCTGAACTATACTATAAAACAATTACTGGTAGTCATCTTCTGCAGTAATACAGCAGGTGCAGAATTATTTCATTATTGGATACTTACAACTTGATTTCTCCTGTAGAAAGTGCACTAGTAATCCACTTCAGGTCTTGCAGCTTGAATGGCACCAGGACTAAGTGGACTCCAGGTGAAAGGTGCATGGCACTTTCTGGGTACATGAAATGGTGGGTGGTCCTGGAGCCCACATCTGCTTCAAAACCAGAGGTGAGAGCCCTGTTCATCCTGGAAGAAATGTAAATCGGGTTCTCATGGTTAGAAGAGACTTCACACTGCTAGTTTTCATCAGTGTAGACCTGGTGGATCTCAGACTTTGCTGTTTTGTGCTCGCTCCCTTTTGCTAGACTCTTTTCTGTAACGAAGAAGGTTTTACTGCTTTATTAACCCAGGCTATCTCAATAAGGGTTGCCTGTAATTCCAGGGTTCCTGAAGGTCTTTCCAGGGGTTCCCTGGCATTTTCCCCTCCCATGACTGCCACAGTCAATGAGGCAGTCACGGGCTGAGAACGTTTCAAAACTACAGCTTTGGCTCCTCTGTGTCTTCTTCACTTATTGTATGTCCACCCCGAATGTGCTAGGTGTGGAGTATAATAGAGCACTGTATAATAGGGGATACTGTATAAGGAAGGAGCTCATTAATAAAAATCGAATAGGGAGGCAGTATAACGAGCAGCACCATTATAAGGAGTAGTGTATTAAGGAGTACTGTTATATGGGAGCACTATAAGTGTGAGGTCTATAGCAAGATACACTAAAATGTGCTAGTATCAAAGGAAACACTGTAAGGATGAAATAACCACACCTACATTAACTTTAAAAGACCATGCATCCTGCAAATAAAACCCCACTCCCCCAGCCAGTGCAGGGTTTCCTTGAGATCCCCCAAATTATTTGAAGTGTTCCCCCAGGGTTAAAAGGTTGAGAAAGGCTGATTAACCCATCTACAGGGTATAAAATGAGACCAGTAGTAAAGACAGCTTTATAATGGTCCCTAAGCAAACAGTTTGACTTCTTGTTGGTACTTATAGGCACATGTCAGATGTGCTTTGCCAAAAGCTGTTGTCGCTCTTACAAAGGCCTGGACTCCATGTGAACAAGCGTTTCCTACACAAAACAGCCATCATGTAAGGTGCCCCTGCACCCACACCTTGTACCCCTTGGATAAGTCATCTGCAATACCGGCAATAGCCCACAGAGGCCCCTTTGTGATGACAGCTTTTGGTAAAGAATATCTGATACTTCTGTGGATTACATATAAAAGCACATGTATATACCCGGATGTTGCCCGTCTAGCTTCCTTATAGAAGAATTGATGCTCGCTTTCATTAACTTCACTTCGGAGCACGTCTGACCCATGTGTGGAGGGCATTGACTCTTCAGGGGGATTTGTTTTGTAAACCACTAACATACATCTGTGTTAGTGAGTGCCAAAGTTTTACTTTTTTTCTAATTGAACACAAATAGTCACATCCCTGTAGTCATCTTGCTCTGGTACTACTCAGGGAGGGTTTAGGGGAAATTGGGCCCTGCGCAAACAATCAACTAATGTATTGCCAACTTAAAGTTGTAGTAGCCTTCACAACCCTCTACTTGGGGAAGAAGAAGAATACAAAAGAAGAAGAATCCTCTTTATGCAGCTTGGAATTGGACAAAAATCATTAACTGCCACATTTGATTGATTCCACTCCAAGCTGCATATATTTACATAAAATTAGCATAAAATCTTCATTAACTTGATATTTTTATCATCTTATTATCTCTGTAGATAACATTATTTTGGTAAAGGATTCATATTTTACCCTCACTTTTACATTTTGCAGCTTTTTCAAAGTAAAGTTATGTTTGACAGAGATTTTGTGGGCAGACGTTGCAGTTCACGTGGCGAGACATTTACAACACCTGTAAAATCAAAAATTTTCCATGTTCAAAGCTAATTTTCAGCAGATGAGAACATTTTTTTTCTAACAGCGGTCATAAATATTACTGCATATTATTTAATCGTGTTATTTTTCAGTCTGTGACCGTTCTATTTTCCCTCCGACATCTGGTGATGATTTAGGAAGGGCGCACCCAGCTGTGATATAAAAACACTTTCCATAATTATCACTTGAATTTGTGTAAATGGCTATAATTATGGCCGAGGCTGGAAAAGGGCACTTACGGGCGTTACTTGTCCTAAGCCAACAAGTCTCCTTCTTTGGCTAAGCCAGCCAATCACATCTCTCTTTCAGAACAAGTTTGCCAGGGAAGGATCTGCTTGGTTATTCTGGGCAATAGAATTTTTTCCTCCAGTTTTTGTACACATCAACATGGTGATTCATACCTTCATTATAGGCTAGAGACATAAACACTGCAAATTTACAGCAAGAAAGGCACCGCTTCTGGGATTTGTTCCTGTTTCAGAAACGTTTTTTATTATTGCAAATGTCCCTTAAAGGGAACCTGAAGTGAGATGTACTGTATATGAAGGCTGCCATATTTATTTCCTTTTAAACAATACAAGATGCCTGACAGTCTTGCTTATTAGAGATGTGGCGAACAGTTCCCGAACCATTCGCCGGCAAACATCTCTGAATCCCTGGGGGGTTTACTACTTCTGGGTCGCTCTGACCCGGAGTAGTACGCCCGCACTGCCCGGCAGAGCGCGTCCTAGATCGCGCTCCTGTTGCCGGGCACTTTCTGCGCATGTGCGTGACGTCATGAACGACGTCACGCTCATGCGCAGAGAGTGCCCGGCAACAGGAGCGCGATCTAGGACGCGCTCCGCCGGGCAGCGCAGGTGTACTACTCCGGGTCAGAGCGACCCGGAAGTAGTAAACCCCCCAGAGATGTTCGCCACATCACTGTTGCTTATCTTTTTGGCTGCAGTAGTGTCTGAATCACACACCTGAAACAAGCATGCAGCTAACCTCGTCAGATTTTTGTCAGAAACATCTGACCTACATGCTTGTTCAGATTCTAGAGGCAGAGGATCAGCAGGACAGCAAGGCAACTGGTATGGTTTAAAATTAAATGAATATGACAGTCTACTTTAGGCCGGTTTTACATCTATTTTTTGCGTTGCGGTCGGGATGTGATGCCCGTGCCGTCTCCCACCGCAATTTGCAGGAAGTACATCACTCAGATTCCCTGGGATTTGTGTGTATGCTGCGACACACTGCGCTCCATCGTTTACACTACACGTGTCACCCATAGACTACCATTACCCCAAGCACTGTGCGTTAAAGAGTTCTACTTACATTATAAATGTACTGCACTGTCCACATCCTGTGAATTTTATAAAGGAAAGGCAGAGAATCCTATTCTAGACAGTTTCCATCTTGGTTACCTTTGAATGAAGCTAATCTTGACATCATTTCCTCCCTCACTCTTTTAGGACTGGTTCACACGGGCGTCTGCTGAGCTTTTGCTTGGCATTGCGTTCAAACGCCAGCGTTTAAACGCCAGCGTTTAAAAGCTAGCTTTTGAAAGCTTTTGAAAAGCGTTCAAGGCTAGCAGTTCTGGTCTCTGCTATTGTTTCCTCGCGTTTACTGCCTCTGAAAGCAGCATGTTGCTTTTGAGACTAGACGCAACGCTGGGATCTACTGCCAGGCTTTCATGAAAGCCTGCAAAAGCCAGCTCTAAACGCTCCCATTCACTTGCATGGGATGGCAGTAGATCCCAAAAAACGCTGCGTCTGAAACGCTGCGTTAAACGCCACAAAAACGCCCGTCTGAACCAGCCCTTATTCTCCTCTTGCTAATTGTGTATGCATTACACGCCCACCTTCCAGAGTCTTCAGACACTCCCACTGAGGTCTATACTAGGAAGTACACTGTCTTATGTCATTAGAAGGAGGGGGAAATAAAGGGAAGAGGAGGGATATATTATAGATAAAAAGACCCCCCCAGCATGCAAATGTTTTGCCAGCCGATGACAATGGCAATTAAAGGGACAGTGCTCCTAAGGCATGTGATAACTCCAAACCATAACAGCAGAAAAGGGTTTGAATGCAGGATGAGCGTCTTTTACACTTAATACACTTAGACCAGTTGCTGTTGAAATTTGCTTTTATGGGGATAATCCCGCTGTAAGCGCAATATTTGCAGTAACACGTTGTTGCTTTGCATCGGCTCGGATAATTTCGGCGCACAGCAACAGACTGCAAATAGGACTTAAAGTCTTTTGCGCCCCCCTTGTGGCAAAATAGGGTAATGCAACGCTGATATATCTTGAATGTGTAAAAGGGGCCTAAAGAAAAGCTGCAATAGGTATTTTTGAAATTAAAACAATTTACTGTTTTGCAAAATAAAATGTGAATGTCCCTGCTGCATTGATTTATTTGTGCTCACCTCCACCATAGAGACATACAGCAGGCTAGTAACTCACCATCTCGTTCTGGTACTTGTAACTATATCCCTTTAAGTCTCATGGAGACTGTAGTTGCATGGTAAACAAAGCAAGAGGGAGGTTCCAAATGCTGTGCCCACTGAAAGTCTTCCTCTCATAGCCTGGTCTCTTGTAGGGAAGAATCATTTCAGTGGGAACACAAGAAAGACCCTCCATTCTCCTACAGGGACCGCATCACTGCAGTTATTAGCTGTGTTTAGAGAGTAAATACTCATACCAATCAGCCTAATAAGTCAATATAAATATACCAATCAGCCTAATAAGTCAATATAAATATACCAATTAGCCTAATAAGTCAATATAAATATACCAATTAGCCTAATAAGTCAATATAAATATTATACAGAAGCAAAGCACTTGAGAGAATACCCGCTCCATGGGCCATATGTGTTTGTCACCGCAATACATCTTACGTCCTGTCCTCTGTGGGTTTAGCTGTTGAGTGGTCATTCAATCAGGTGTGATCATGTGACCCCAAAAGTAGGAAGGATGATAGATGCCAGATTAGGTTTCCCAGCATGTCTGCATTGCAGTAAAACTAACACAAATATATTAATAGAAGCCAAAAGCTCAATAAATGAAATAAGATTTGATTGTGGTCCCAATAAAATTTTATTATTTTTATTTATTGAGCTTTGCATCAGTGTTTTACTTCAGCTAACATCTGGAAATATGCCTGAAGAAGATGACTAGATCCCAGAAAGCTTGCATAATTTACTCTATCAGTTAGCTATTAATAGGTATTACTTTTACAAAATTTTGTTTTTTCAACCTACATAATTTGTTTAGCTAACATGGTACAGAAAATATTTTGCTACTACTATGGATATCTTTTTGTTAGTAATACTATAGTTGTTAGTCCTAAAACAAAATACATCATGGAGGTTTCTTTGTTTGGTTCATTTGTATTACAGTAAAAAAAACCAAAAACAACAATTTAAAAATGTGTTCACGTGAGGAGGCTGGACTTTGTAGTTTACAGGAAACAAGCGGTGAAGAATTGTGAAACCTCAAAATGTGCTAATAGGGAAATAAGCCTTGGTAGCCAGGGTTTATGGGATCTCAGTCTGGGCAGGAAGAGGAGGAAGTTACTAGCCAGAGATTTCAGAGGCAGAGGGGAGGAGGGAGTAGGAGAGGGGAGTGAAGTTTTCACAGGCTGAGGGCTGGAGATACAGATCAGCTTGCCTGTGTGTAATGATCACAAACAGAACATGGCTGCCCTCATTGTATCATAGGAATAAATAATCATAAACTGTTGAAGCTGTTTGCAGCTAGATTTGCTGCGTAAACTATCTAAACTTTAGATAAGATATATAGACAAGTTATTTGTTATATTTAGTTTTTCATCTCGGGTCCGCTTTAAGCCTGTATGGAAAAATGCAGTTACACAAAGGATTTTTGACCTTCGAAAGTTCTTCTGTTCCAAATGCTATACAGTACTTATTTGCACTAATCAACAGAATTGCTTTAAGAATAGGCCTTGTTAAATGATAGGTTTATTAGGACTTTAATATCCCGAAAGGTATCTCTCTTGTGATTTATCTGACCAATGCTAGGTACATACCATACAATTTTCTGTTAGATTTATCTGCCAGATCGATTTTTTCCAACATTTTTATCGATCAAAATTCAGATCGGATATGTTGGAAAAAAATAGATCTGGCATGTAAATCTAACAGAAAATTGTATGGTGTGTACCTACCATAAGTCCCCAGGACAGCTCCCCCCACAACAGAACGGATCGGTTCACGCTCTGCTGCTGCCTCCCGAGAGATAGACCGATGACCAGAGAGAAACTTCTTCAAACGTGAAAAACTTTTGTAGCTGAATACGTTTGATTGATGCTGTTAATGAAATATTTAGTAGTATTCTTACTCAAGAGAACCCAGTCCATTGTAAGTTCTCCTATTAGACAGAATGAAATGACGTTTAGCTACTCATGAAGTCCAATAACAGCACAGCACTCTTACCTGATAATAAATTTATGGGAATCTATTTTCTTCCCATTTCGCGACCCCTTGAGGTTTCCAGAATTCCCCACCACGGCGCACGTCCGACACGGACGGTTATACTGTTCCTCATATGGGTTTCCTGGTGGTATAACACTGAACATCTTCTCTAGAATCCCAGGAAGGTCGCTGACATTGTTCTTTCCTTGCAGAGCCTACATATCAAAAACATACAGAATATAATAAACACCAAAAGTGTCCAATCTGGAACAGCAGTCATAAATGTAGCCAGCAAAGTCTGAACGCAAGTAGCCAAGTCTGAACTCACATACTTGTTTACTAGTTGCCAAGCCTTGGAACATGCATTTTTTTTTCTACCCGATTCCCCTTCACTTCTGCATAAATTAAATAGCGCATATCTAAAATAGCATAAAAAAAATCGAAAGGATATGTTATGTTGCTAAAACAAATTACCGTTTGAGCTCACCCAAACGCAGCTAAGTAAGTGTGAGTAAATTAATATTTTTCAAATTCTCCAAACTAGTTCCAGTTTGTCCACTGTGTATGGCAGCTCTGTTCACTGGCCTAGTTATATAAGAACGTATTAATCAGATGCTTGGGCGGAAGAGTTAAAGAGGAACTGTAGTGAAAATAACCCAATTAATAAAATTGCTTATTTTTCACAATATTAATCCATAAATTATATAGTCAGCGTTTGACCAATGTTAAATCTTTCCTTTCCCTGATTTATACCCATATCTGTATCACCTGAAGTGGGTATCCAGAGTAATTTATATTATAGGTCACTTACAATGCCTCTTTAAGACAGAGTTGTCTAAACAAGATTTTATCCCCAAATGGTGTCACACATGGCAGTTTTTTTTAATGTTCTATTAAATTTGAGGCACTGTGAATTGCAAATAGGTACCTTTTAATCAACAGTGTACAGACATCAGGTTATGCAGTGGGGGTGATGGAGGCCTGACAGCCGTTTCGCTTGACAATAAGCTTCCTCAGAGGCCAATAAAGTTTACCACTTTATTGGCCTCTGAGGAAGCTTATTGTCAAGCGAAACGGCTGTCAGGCCTCCATCACCCCCACTGCATAACCCGATGTCTGTACGCTGTTGATTAAAAGGTACCTATTTGCAATTCACAGTGCCTCAACCCTCTTCTTCTATATGTGCATGACCTTCGTTATGAGAGCACGGTATTGCTGGTACACAATCCAGTGTGTGGCCAGTCAGCCTTCCATCAACATCTAGTGCCAGCTCTTTTTTTCTACATTTTTTGTCTATTCAATTTGATGACCATTATTGGAGAACTTTGGCATGTGCGCTGTAGAAGTAGCAGTTGCCTGGTTATCCTGCTGATCCTCTGCCTCTAATTCTTTCAGCCATAGACCCTGAATAAGCATGCAGATTAGATGTTTTTGACAAAATCTGACAAAATTAGCAGTATGCGTGTTTTAGGAGTGCGATGCAGACACTACTACAGCCAAACAGATTATCAGTACTGCCAGGCAATTGGTATAGTTAAAAACGAAATAAATATGCCTCCATATACCTCTCGCTTCAGGCGTACTTTAAAGTGATACTGTCATCAAATTTCCTCTATAGTCCAAAGCATCAACCTCCCTGGCGTCGTGATTATTTCTGGATTTTAGGGTCTTTTCAAAAATCAGAAAAAAATTATGCCGCCAGAGTCTCTGCTGCAGCCGCTGCAGGCACTCACTCACCTCTCTGGGCTCCAGCGCTGCAATTTTCCCTCCGTCCTCTGGGTGGCGCTGTAACTCTGTAGCGAGATCACTGAGTCACCAGAGTGATTCAGAGCCTCGGAGGACAGGAAGGAGAAATGCTACCGACGTCTGGCTCCCCCGGGAGATGAGTAAAAACACAGCTGCGCGCTATACTCTGCACTGAGCTATCCCAAACATAGCTCGGCTTGTTACCAGGGAGGTTAAATACAACATAAAATTAACAGCTAGAACCATCTGACTGTTTGTCAAGGGTTAAAACTCATGGTGTAAAGTGCGTACACACCTTTGATGAATGTCACCCGTTAGGACCCGATCCCCTTTGGCGACATTGCTGGGTCAGGCTGTACAGACACATGTCAGCTGTGTAGCGGATGACGCGCTGTGTTGCTATGAGCGGGGAGGCGGGGGATTAATGAACCAGGGTATGTGTGACGTCACACTGCTAACGAAGGGGAGGCATGAACAATGGGATTGGCCGTCACTGGGGGTGAGTTGATTTGCGGATCGCTTGCAGGTCGGGGTGCGAGCCTCTACGCCTGCCTCAGCCCACTTTAGTCAGGCATGTGTATGAGACTTTACACTTCATTTAGCTGCTAATGGATAAGACTGTCTTTGCTGGGCAGAACTATCAGACCAAGCTGGATGTCTATAAACTGTGTAAACAAGGCAGAAACATTTCTGCTATATCCAGGGGGAAGCAGAGAACTTGGGCCACACTCTGCATTTATACGTGTGTACTTATTTTAGAGCTTTCCTCTCTGCACTCACCCGCCCCATCTGTGACGCTACCTGTGTGCTGCTTCATCAGCTCCTCCCCCTGTATTGCAACAGAATACGTCGCTACCCTGGAAGCTAGCATTGTATCTGTACAGCCCCCACACTGTCACATGAGGGATCGGTCCCGATCTCTGCTGAGTACAAAGCTTTAGGGGCATTTCACACTGGAACGTTGCAGCAATTTACCACACGGCTCACGCTAGATAATGAAAGTCTATGGGGAAGTTTACATTACCTGCATAGTGGTGGCCGGACGTGCTCGATCTGACACGGATCCATAACTACGTTACCAAGCGTATCTGTCCGTCGGACCGGAAGTCATGTTAGTCTAGGGCAACGCAAGGTTTTTAAAAATGTTGGTGGCGGCGGTGCAACGACGCTAGGATGCTCTTGCGCGGACGCGTATTTTTACAATACGCTTCCATGCACTTCTGCATAACCGAAGCAGGAAGTGACCTCAAGTGCGCATTACTTCCTGCTTGGCCGAATGCCAGACAGGGAATACCGTGTACTAATGCGGTATTCCCTGAAGGCCTGTTTTTGGCAATGCGGTGCACTGGGCATGATGCACCGCTTCACAACGCCAGTTTGCAGTGTGAAACCAGCCTTCGGCTACAAAATACTTGTGAAAGCAATTTTAACCTGCAACGGTGTGTCTGTTCTGCTTCTATTATGATTCACACACCCATGCCACACATTATAACCAGGCAAGTTATAATGTGTTTTCCAGCTTCCGGAGTCCCCCGTCTGCTCATTGCACAGTCACTTTGAATCATCAGAATACAAGAAAGAGGCAGGTGATAAGGTTTAAGGTAAGCTGCAAGTGTAATAGAAAAGGTAACAGTAAAATAGTTATGATACTTATCTAGCTGTACAGTCTGGCAGAGGTGTGCAGGCCTGAAGACTGGTTTAAAAAAATTCCATTAGTAGCTAAAAAAAAAAAAAAAAGTTGAAGTACAACTATCAAAGTAATGTCAACTGGTCTGGTTGCCATCGTGTGGAGTTATTTATTTTTGCAATCCTAAATCTAAATAAAAAGAAAAACAAAGAGGAAGGGGCGCTCAGAGATGCCATTCAAACTAATGGGTCTTCCCAACAGTCAGATCTCACCTGGATCAAAAGCAGCTAGCACAGCGTACTTAGCCATGATACGCTTCTGTCCCACTTACAGCCGGGGACCGGGCTCTCCACGAACGCCGGCCGGATGTGACATCAGAGCACCCAGGATCCTCGTTGTGACGGGATACACAACCACCAGGAAATGGGGCCAATCGGGCGCAGTGAGCAGCGCCTGGATTGTCGTATAATGTTAGTTGCAAACAGAGCTAATCGGGGCAGTAATAAATTAATAAAATTGGCAGTAAAAAAGTAGGAATTAATTAAAAATGACCACACGTTACGCGAAGGACCTCCCTCCGCTTTTTCAAGTCAATAATCTACATTTACAATGGTATAGAAACATTTTATGCAGTCCACATGCACACAAAGTGAGAAACTGTCCAATCAACATTGCATGGGAGGGGGAGGAAAGGGACCGTATTAAGCTGGCCACTAACTGTCCAATTTCTATCGAAAAATTGTTCGAGCGATCAGAAATTCTGATCGGAAGTGAAATATTGTAATACATCGTTCACTACACCATCAACAAACCAATCTTTGCTTCCTATCTAGCACAATCAACAAGAAAATCCAAATTTTGGTTTGATGAAAATTCATTCGGACGACATTTTTTTCACTCATAATCGATTGTGTCCACCAATGGAGATTATTTACAACCAATCCGATCAGAATTTCTGATCTCTCAAACGATTTTTCGCTAGAAATTGGACCGTTAGTGGCCACCTTTACTCCTATTAGCTGGGAATTAATACATTACCTCTAATATAAGGGCAATTTAGAAAGACTGCAAAATATAATAGGACATTTGAACTAGGACATTAAAACTGAGGAATAAACACCCCCAATAGATAATATAAAATTTGTCAATTTGTCCTAACTATCTACATATAAGCCCACACACATGTATAGACCAAATAAAACATGAGTGCGCTCTGGTATACATGCGATGCTGATCGTCCATCCAAACGAATACAATACAATTATTGCCATATATTCCAATAACATATAGTCAATAAAAATTTGGCCCCCTTGAAGTTTTCCACATTTTGTCACATTACTGCCACAAACATGAATCAATTTTATTGGAATTCCACGTGAAAGACCAATAAAAAGTTGTGTACACGTGAGAAGTGGAACGAAAATCATACATGATTCCAAACATTTTTTACAAATCAATAACTGCAAAGTGGGGTGTGCGTTATTATTCAGCCCCCTGAGTCAATACTTTGTAGAACCACCTTTTGCTGGAATTACAGCTGCCAGTCTTTTAGGTTATGTCTCTACCAGCTTTGCACATCTAGAGACTGAAAACGTTGCCCATTCTTCTTTGCAAAACAGCTCCAGCTCAGTCAGATTAGATGGACAGCGTTTGTGAACAGCAGTTTTCAGATCTTGCCACAGATTCTCGATTGGATTTAGATCTGGACTTTGACTGGGCCATTCTAACACATGGATATATTTTGTTTTAAACCATTCCATTGTTGCCCTGGCTTTATGTTTAGGGTCGTTGTCCTGCTGGAAGGTGAACCTCCGCCCCAGCCTCAAGTCTTTTGCAGACTCCAAGAGGTTTTCTTCCAAGTTTGCCCTGTATTTGGCTCCATCCATCTTCCCATCAACTCTGAGCAGCTTCCCTGTCCCTGCTGAAGAGAAGCACCCCCAGAGGATGATGCTGCCACCACCATATTTGACAGTGGGGATGGTGTGTTCAGAGTGATGTGTAGAGTTAGTTTTCAGCCAAACAAAGCGTTGTGCATTTTGGCCAAAAAGTTCCATTTTGGTCTCATCTGACCAGAGCACCTTCTTCCACATGTTTTCTGTGTCCCCCACATGGCTTGTGGCAAACTGCAAATGGGAGTTATTATGCTTTTCTGATAACAATGGCTTTCTTCTTGCCACTGTTCCATAAAGGCCAACTTTGTGCAGTGTCTTTAACTTTTCTGGACAAGCCAGTGAGTGGAAAAAGATTGCCAGTCCTATTAAGTGATCCTATATTGAAACAAGCCCTACCACCAAAACCCCGTGTGGTTTTCAGAAGGGGAAAGACCATCAGAGGCCATATAGCACCGAGTAGATTATCTTTGTAGAAAACACTAGGCGACACTCAAATACAGAATAAAAATCATATCCGAACAGGATGTTATTCCTGCAAGTCAAAACGATGTCTTTGTTGCAAAACAATAAACAACGGTGCATTTACATTCCAGACAAACTCCTCTGCGGAATATTGAATAAAGAGTTATGTAACATGCCAAAGTACATACGTAGTTTATCTGCTCACTTGTCCATGCAATCTTGCATATGTGGGCCACACTACCCAAAAGTTCCAAACCAGACTCAATATAGCATAGGTCCAATACAGCTAAGGGCGAAATGAAGCATGGGGTATCCAGCCATTTCCATTCGATACATGGTAGGGATTTTGGGGGCTTAAAGGCAACCTTTATAGAACAGGTAGATCACCCTAACAAATATGGGAGGTACCGCGTCCTTTGTAGACGCGAGTCTTTCTGGGTTCTAAAATCGGGTACCCTTGAACCAGGTGGCCCCAATAAATGTTTAGAAGAAATGACCCACTTACAACCTATTATACATGTGATTCAGGCCCTATAATACAATGTGTCCCTCCTTCACACTTGCGCCTCCCCCCCTCTCCTCCCCTCCTCCTACAACCCATATCGTTTCCCTCCTCCCTCCTCCCCCCCCCCTTTTTTCCCCCTCTTTTTTTTATATTTAGTAATTTTTTAATTTTTGATGACTAAATGTTACTGGAATATATGGCAATAATTGTATTGTATTCGTTTGGATGGACGATCAGCATCGCATGTATATCAGAGCGCACACATGCTTTATTTGGTCTATACATGTGTGTGGGCTTATATGTAGATGGTTAGGACAACTTGACAAATTTTACTCTATCTATTGGGGTTTTTTATTCCTCAGTTTTAATGTCCTAGTTTTAATGTCCTATTATATTTTGCAGTCTTTCTAAATTGCCCTTATATTAGAGGTAATGCTTTAATTCCCAGCTAATAGGAGTGATACGGTCCCTTTCCTCCCCCTCCCATGCAATGTTGATTGGACAGTTTCTCACTTTGTATGCGTGTGGACTGAATAAAATGTTTCTATACCATTGTAAATGTAGATTATTGACTTGAAAAAGTGGAGGGAGGTCCTCCGCGTAACGCGTGGTCATTTTTAAAAAAATTCCTACTTTTTTTTACTGCCAATTTTATTAATTTATTATTGCCCCGATTAGCTCTGCTTGCAACTAACATTATACGACAATCCAGGCGCTGCTCACTGCGCCCGATTAGCCCCAGTAGAGCATATTTCCTGGTGTCTGTGTATCCCATCACAACGAGGATCCTGGGTGCGCTGATGTCACATCCGGCAGGCGGTCGTGAAGAGCCCGGTCCCCAGCTGTAAGTGGGACAGAGGCGTACCTTGGCTAAGTACGCTGTGCTAGCCGCTTTTGATCCAGGTGAGATCTGACTGAAGACCCACTAGTTTGAATAGAATCTCTGAGCACCCCTTCCTCTTTGTTTTATTTTTTCAGTGGCTTACATTAGGGAGCAGCAGAGTATACTAAGGTGGCCTGATCCCACCCTGGGGGTTATCCACTACCCCACTACGCATTAAATAAAAAGTATGCACTGTAAAGGTATGTACACACGTCCAACTTGTCGTTTGAACGCGTTGTCGAGCGGCTGATAATAGCCGCTTTGTCCAATCCGCTTAGCGGATCCGTTGGACCAACTGTTGTTCAAGTGTCTTTCAGTCCGTACGTGTGTACAAACGAGCTCTTGTCTTCAAACATACAGCTGTTTGATCAGTTGCTCAATCTAGTCCATTGTTCTATCCAGTCCATTGTCCATTATCAAGTTGGTTAAACGACGTGTAAATTAGGAGATCAGCTGCTTTGTTGGTCAGTGTGTACATGACATTTGAACGATTTGTTGTTTGTCATTTAAACTGGTCGTTTGAACGACTTGAAGTGCAATCAGGCCTAAAGTTGGATGTGTGTACGCACCTTAAAGGGACTCCGAGCTCTACCTAAAAAGTAAAATAGTACTCACCGGGGGCTTTCTTTAGTCCAGCGCTGGTCGGGAGGTCCCACGACGGCGTCCTGGCTCCTCTCCTAGGCCCCGCTCCGGAATGGCTGGACGGCGGCAGCCCGGGCGACACTTGGCTGAGTGTCGGGCTCCTTCTTCCACGTATGATGCGGCTGACGTCACACGCCGGCCGCCTCACGCCATCACGGCGGCCGGCGTGGCAGTACGGCGCATGCGCGAAGCCTAGGAGAGGAGCCAGGACGCCGTCGTGGGACCTCCCGACCAGCGCTGGACTAAAGAAAGCCCCCGGTGAGTACTATTTTACTTTTTAAGTAGAGCTCGGAGTCCCTTTAACCAGTTCACCCCCAAGGGTTTTTATCCTAACGGACCAGAGCAATTTTCAGTTGTCAGTGCTCCTCCCTTTCATTCCCTAATAACTTTATTACTACTTATCACAATAAAATGATCTATACCTGTTTTTTTTCCTCCACCAATTAGGCTTTCTGGTGATAGTACATTTTGCTAAGAATTTTTTTTATTCTAAATGCATTTTAATGAGAAAAAAAGAAAAAAATCATTATTTCTCAGATTTCAGCCATTATAGTTTTAAAATTAAACATTAAACCGTTTAAATTATGTCCCTATCACAATGTATGGCGACAGTATATTATATTGAAATATAAGTGTTATTTTTCTGTTCTGTTTTTTTTTTCTGGCCATAATTACAAGCCCCTATGTAATAAAGTAAAATTAATTTCCCCCCATAAAATATAGAATAAAAAAGCTGAGTCCCTAAGGCAACTATTTATTTTTTTAAGCTAATTTTTTTTTTACAAGTGTTTTTTGGGGGGAAGGGGGGGGGGGGAGGGTTGGAAGTGTAATTTTATTAATGATGTGTATATACTTGAAAATGTATGTATTTTGTAGGTGTAATATACTTGAACACGTTATAGGAAGTGTTCACCTTTTTTTTTTTTTTACTACACTTTATTTAATTGTTACATTTCCTGTTTTTGTGAATGGACGTAGCCGCTGTTCGCGGTCACGTCCATTCACTCCAGGCACTGCGGTTGGGTAGAGGACCGTTCGGTCTTCTTCCCCAATCACCCAGCACAGGATCCCGACGGAAACAGGTTCGGTAGCGGCGCGCACACGGCAGTAGCAGCGGCGGGAATGCGCGGCGTATTAAAACGTCATGTTGCCGTTAATAGCGGTAAGCATGACGTTTTAATACGATAGGATGCCGTTAAATGGTTAAGCTACGTACACACACACACACACGCACGCACGCATAATCAGTGATGATATAGACTTGTTTTCAGCCTGTACCCTTGTTTGTAGTGTGCAGATTTAATTAGCATCTTTCAAATATCTGCTGTGTTGCTCAGAAGAAGTGCCTCAGCATGAAATCTATAAAAAAACAACTATCTAACCACACCTTAGTGTCACCCCTAACCTAAACCTCCCTTTTCTGTCCCATAAACTACCCCACCTCCCCTCCTTTCTAGCCAAAACCTTTTTCTTTACAATCTAACCTTACCCTTCTCTCCCTCTCTCACCAAAGCTGCCTTCCTAAAACCTAACCTCCCTTTCCTGACCCCTAACCAGGGCCGGATCTCTCATGAAGCAATGTGAAACATTTGCACCAGGCGTAGAGATTACAGGGGCAACAAGTTTGTACTGTGTGTTTACACTTAGAGCATGCAGTCGGAGTAGGATGAAAAGCGAGAGTCGAGCAAGGTGAAGAGGTGATCATTGGGGAAAAGAAGCTTGTTGTGCTGTGTGAGAAGTCTGACAGCGAGGGAGGAGGGGGGAGGCAGAAAAGCAGCAGTGTTTCTTTTGACTTCTACAGCAGAAGGGAGGAAGTGACACTGCTGTCCTGAATGGGGAGGAATGGAGGACAGCCGACTGAGCAGCTAGCTTGCCAGCCAGTGTGTTATTACGTTGAGCTGCAGCATGTCATGTCTCTCAGGTGCTATGCGATCATTCCAAATCGGGGGTGGGGGTGGGGGGGTGTTGGTTGGCGAGGCGCATTCTCACAAGTTTACCTCAGCCATCACAAAGTCTGGGACCGGCCCTGCCCCTAACCTCAAACTCACTTCCTGACCTCTAACCTTAGTTACTGACCAAAACCTCCTTTCTGACCACTATCTTTATTTACCCCTAACCTCCCTTTCTGACCCCTACCCTTTATCTCCCTCCTCACCAAAACTGTGGCCAAAGAGAGCTGCTTAACTCGTTATCACATAACAGACAAACATTACCAAATAAATACTAAAAATAAGCTCTTCTTGATCGCCATTACTTTGATAACACTTACCATATTTTTAGTATGTTTTTGCTTGCCAGGTGGTAAAAAAGGTATTATATAGTGAGATTAACTCATGAGGATTTTTTTTTTAAAGGTCATAGTTATTTAGTCACTAAATAAGCAACACACAAAACAGAAATTGGAAAAGTCAGCTTCTCATTTTTAAACAGAAGTATTTACAAAACTGTATTTTCTTTTCCCTTTTATGAACCACAAAAGCTCCCTCATGCTCAGCCAGCTCACGTGCTCTATTTTTGCTGAGAAAAGTTCCTGAGAATTGTTCTTGTGTACAGAATACGGACGAGAAAGCTTACATTAAATTAACTGTGGATTGCAGATGCCAAAAGGTGTTGGTGCACTGCACTTTTTACTAAACTGCAGACTCCCGTGCGTTACACACAGCAGCAGATGCAACAAGCTTCATTGAAATGAATACTGTAAAAGTTCAAGCACGTGTGCATATTTCTTTATTTATGGCCAGGCATTGTACTGCTAGGTGGGTAAGGCCGAATCAGGAAAAAAGGCTGCAGGAGCACTTATTGAAGCGCCTGCTATGCAATGCTGCAATTTGCATTTCCGCAACCCCCGGCCACCCATGATTCTATCGTGCGCCTCCAGGTGCCAAAATTTGCTCTGCTAGTTGGTTATCAGGTGCCTCCGGGCTCCCTTCTTTGCTGCATATAGTGGCGCAGGGGTGGGGGGAGGGATTAAAAGGGGGAGGGGGTTAGGAGGCGGAAGGTGGTTAGGCGCCACAGGGGGTGGGGGGTTGGGGTCAGGCACCACTGGGGTTAGGCACCCCTGGGGGAGGCTTAGGTTTAGTTCATAATGAAAAATATACTCTGTTGAATTATTTCAGAATCCAATATCTTCACCATAATTTGTGACAGGAACATAATCTAATTTTTGTGAGTAAGCGGTAAGAATAGCCAAACAAAATTTGTATTTTTTCCTTGTTTTCCCATTAAACTTCATAGAAAACAAAATTGTTTGAGGGAAAAAATGGCATACAATGAAAGCCTAGTTTGTCTTGAAAAAAATATATGTATATTTTATTTCTGTGTTATAAGTAGGGATAAAGTTATTTCTGATTAAATAAGGACATAGCTAACCTGTCAAAACTGCTCTGGTCCATAAGTGGGAAACAAGGTCTGGATGCGAAGTGGTTAAAGAGAGCCAGAGGTGGGCTCATGAAATGAAAAACAAAACAAAAACTAGGCTACCTGATCCGGGTGGCTGAGTGGATCAGGTGGCTTCCAAAACCGCTGCTCCCCGCCGCTCCTGTGGGCTGCATTGGCCCACTTTCGTGACCTCTGGATTACGACACTGGAATGAGAGATTCACTCTCTCATTCACAGCGTGCAGGGAGGCGGGGGCAGAGGACACGACCAGGGAGAGAGTGCTGCCCAATGGCAGCTACGAAAACCCTGCAGGAATGCCCATAGCGGGTGTTTTGAACATGGAATCCCTCTCCCACATGTTTACCTTTGAGCTTGCAACAAATATTGTCGCTAATCTCGGGGGGCTATAGTGTGGCTGGGGGGAGGGGGGCAGAGAGCAGTGGTGTGGGGACACAGAGGCATGTCATGAAGCAGAGAACATGCCTCGGTGTCCTCGCTGCCCCCCCCCCAAAAAAACATCTTGGGTTCTCTTTAAGGTTAGGCACCACCCTGGGGGGATGTTAGGGTTAGGCATTGGTATAGGGAGGCTTTTGTGTAAGAGTAGGGTTAAGTTTAGCCATGGTAAAATACCTGTTAACATTACCAATATTTTACTATCAGAATCCAGCAGTAGGATTTTGCTAATTGTAGAGACATTCTAATAGCGGCAATCCCCTGAGCCCTATTTTCCACGTGCCTTTATTTCTGTTTACTCACGTTTATTAAAAAGTCACTGAGAAGGTAAACTGTTTGCCAACATTGCCTCAGACAAATGGTACAAATGTATAAAATACATGTAAATCAAACACAGCATACCATAGTACAACAGGTAAATATAACCACTACAGACTTATATCACTGCAAGTTATAATACGTACATCAGTAAATTGAAATGAACTCATCAGCACAAAACAGCAGAGAAAGGAAGTTGGCAATAATGGAGGCACCGCCCAAGGAACCAACAACTTTGGCCCTGGGCTTCCATTCCAGCTAAGTAACTGATGAATAATACCCTTTACTAATACTGAGATGAAAGATTCCAATTTGGCACCTTTATTTCTTGCACCGTACATTACAACAGTGATAATCAGATAGATGTTAAAGCAAACCTTAAGTCACCTAAAAAAAATGAGATGAACTCACCTGGGGCTTCCCTCAGCCCCCAGCAGACGATCGGTGCCCTCGCAGCTCCGCTCCGATGTCCCAGGACCCGCCGGCGACGACTTCCGGTTTCGCCGTCACCGGCCGACAGGCATGGGAACGCGAGTGATTGTTCGCGTTCCCAGCCTGTATATCGCCCCCTATGCTGCTATTGCGGCCTCCTGGTTCGCTTTAATAAGTTCCTGCTTGCATATAAAATTGATGCAGACTTTATGCAGTTTGAAAATGACCCAAATAAAATTTATCTGAACGTGCATTTAATTGGCCTATTTCCAAGCTGCATACAAATTGCAGCCTAAAAACCCTCATGCAGCTACCGCACTGTATCACCCTCCACTTCACCTGCTCAAGCCACGACTCCTTTTAAAGGCGTCTTCCCCACACTCACGTGTTTAGCCATGTCTTACAATCCGCAGGGATATCAGATGATCATATACTGAACAGTCTGACTGTCCCCATCTATGCATTGCTATTCACCGTGGAATGCATGGTTGCCGATGAATTCCTGAATTGCATTACAATTCCCATAAATTATAATGAATGGATATCAGAGCCAAATTGTCAAAAACCACATAGCAATACAAGTGCCATGTGTGATTTGCTTACTTGGGGAAGGGGCCTTACTGACCTCTATCCTTAATCTCCCTTTCTGACTGCTAACCTTAACCTCCCCATCTTCCTAACCAAAATCTCCTTCCTGACCCCTAACCTTAAAGGGAACCAGAGATGAACGTTTCACACAAAATAAACATATCAGTCGATAGCTTGTAAAGAATAAATGCTCTACCTGATAATTTCGCCGCTCTGGTGTGCCCTTTTTAGTGTTTTTTATCCATTATTGCTCCAGGAAAAATCAAATATGGCCGCCGGCTCATATCCCTTCTGCTTCCGGGTTATAAGTTGATCTAGATGTGCTGTCTAGGCTATATGGGACTAGGCTGCTATTTAGGCTATATGAGAAAGGCTGCTGCAGCCTTTCATCTGTGTGCTTTCATTTTGGTATGATGTGCAGCTGCCTGTAGGAAGTGTCTCTCATAGGAATGAAACTGCAGTCATCATCAGTATCTATGCAGACAGAGTGCACACAGAGCACACAGATCATATTGCAGCCACACTTGTCTGTTTCAGAGATTCTCTCTCAGCAGCAGCAGCCCCTCCCATGTTACCACAGCTCTCAGTATGCAAAGCAGGAAATCTGAGCCAGGAGGTGGCAGGCTTGGGCTTAAAAAGACTCCACAGAAGAGTGACTTAGCTATAATGATTCCAGGTCAAACCTAGACTGAGCCAGTCGGGGATTCTTATCACAGCTGATAATAGACTAATTAAGCAGATAAGAATGAAACTAAAAGCAGGGTAGGTGTTTACTGCCATGTTCCCACTGATAAATGTAATAAAATACATGAGGGTGCTTCGTCTCTGGTTCTCTTTAACCTCCACTTCCTGAACCCTAGTCTTACCCCCCCCCCCCCCCTTGACCAAAATCTCCTTCCTGACCTTAACCTCCACTTCCTTAACCCTAGTCTTACACCCCCCCCCCCCTCCTGACCAAAATCTCCTCCCTGACCTTAACCTCCACTTCAGACAGGAACTGCAACTTACATACCTGATGTTTAACTATTTCAGGCAGAGAAAGAAAAAAAGGAACACAGCATAGATATTTGTGTGCTAGGCACTGTACATACACATGTCTATCTCATCATGTCACATGGGGTATCCTTTAAGACTAGGGTCTTACCCCCCCCCCCCCACCCCTCCTGACCAAAATCTCCTTCCTGACCTTAACCTCCACTTCCTGAACCCTAGTCAAACCCCCCCCCCCTCCTGACCAAAATCTCCTTCCTGACCTAAACCTCCACTTCCTTAACCCTAGTCTACCCCCCCCCCCCCCCCTCCTGACCAAAATCTCCCTCCTGACCTTAACCTCTGCTTCCTTAACCCTAGTGTTACCCCCCCCCCCCCCTCCTGACCAAAATATCATTCCTGACCTTAACCTCCACTTCCTTAACCCTAGTCTTAACCCACCTCCTTCTTCACCAAAGACTACTTGACCTCTAACCGTAACCTCTCTTTCTGACTTCTACCCTTAACCTCCCTTCTTCCTGACCAAAATCTCCTTCCTGACCCCTAACTTTAACTTCTACTTCCTGAACCCTAGTCTTAAAGGATACCCCATGTGACATGATGAGATAGACATGTGTATGTACAGTGCCTAGCACACAAATATCTATGCTGTGTTCCTTTTTTTCTTTCTCTGCCTGAAATAGTTAAACACCAGGTATGTAAGTTGCAGTTCCTGTCTGAGTCCGGACGAGTCAAACTACAGTGTGGCCCTCACTGATAAGAAATTCCAGCTATAAAAATACTTTCCTAACAGAAAATGGCTTCTGAGAGCAGGAAAGAGATAAAAAGGGTCAATGGTTCATAGATTTTAGCTCTGGCAAACTTTAATGAATGTGTCGTTGAGCAACAACAATAAAACAGTAAAAACTTAAAAAGTAGATTTAAATATAAATTAAAACTGTGGAATATCTTAAAAAGTCATTTTTAGGAGAAGGAAGATAGATACAATTGTTATTTCATTTGTTTATTTTCACCTCGGTTTTCCTTTAACACCCCTCTTTCATGACCAAAGCCTCCTCCCTGACCCCTAACCTTAACCTCTTTTTCCTGACTCCTAACCTAAACCTCCCCTTCCTGATGAGATCTAAACTTGACCACCCCTTCCTGACCAAAACATCCTCCCTGACTTTTAATCTATCCCCCCCCCCCCCCTCTGACCCTGCTTGCATGCAAATTTAAAGCAGGTTGTATGCAGTTTGAAATTACCGCAAACAAAATTCAGGGGAAGTGCATTTGATTGGCACAGTTCCAAGCAGCATACAAATTGCAACCGAATTTGCAAGTCCACACATGCAGCTGCCACACTGGAACACCATTCATGTCACTAGCTTAAACCTGCCATGCCTTCCCTTCAACTGGTGATGAAGGGAGGCATCGAGTTGTGTACGCGTTATGCCCCTCCCCCTTCACACCTGCTCTTGAAGTATTTCAGGCTTTTGCAACAGTAGCACAGCTTCATTCGTTTGGGAGAAAGGTCAACAAAATAAGACAGTGTTAACATATCTTTCATCTACTTACCAGCCACCACTTTAGAACGTGATTGGGGAAAACTTGATCTTTACTTGTAAGAAGAGGTTGTACAGATTGGTTGAATCGTTTCTCAAACCATGGCGTCCTTATCTTACTTGGCTTACAAAGTCCACATGTGCAAACGTGACTATTAAACTCCTCTGTAATCTCCAATGGACTGGTGTAGTCTGGGCAGAAGTAAGTGAAATAGATCAAGAAGGCCACGATGCATAGCAGTGGTGGAATCCATACTGTCCTCCTGTGGTGGTGTAATCGGCAGTGGCAGGGTATAAAATGCATCATACAGCAGCCTCAGTTTCTCAGGTCAGGAAGGCAAGACCAGTTCTGTGCTATAACCTCAAATACATTTCAGTATTTTGGCTTATAAGTGATGTCCATTCTTTCGTAGTATGCATGAATACTGCCAAAGATGAGGCCTAGGATTCTCAAAACAGATGAGATCCTGTGCTATAAGATTAGGCCCAACATGTTTTAAAGCAGTTACTTCATTAAGTTGAGGGGAATAAGCACAAGGACGTGCTAAACACTCGTTTAATGTCTTAAAGGGAGGTCACTAGATAATACCAGATATTCAGCACACATAATTGCCAGTGCGTCTGAAAGCCAAGTGCATACTTGGAAATTTGTATGCTGTAATTATGTCAGAAGGGAACAATAAGCTTGCGTTTCTTTCATGTCCTTCTTGAAGCAACCCTTGATTATAGTTTGCTTTCCTCTCGCGGCTCCAACATGACTTCAGAATTCCAAAAATGTGTGCATTAAGGGTTTAGGATCTTCATATTGAATTTCAAAGGTTTTTGTTTCCTTTGGAGGCCTGAAAGGTACAGAAACATGATTTAGAACAAGGCCCTCGTGCACAGCTTGCAGAAGTTCCAATTCTGGACTTAGGCCTCTTTCACAGTGGGAGGTTGCGTTTGATGCGACGTTAAAGTCGCACAACGTGCCCCTAACGCAGGGCATGTAGGTTATGAAATTGGACGTTATTTTGCACTGCGTTATGTGTCTCTTGGTGCACCGTTTTCTTTGCATACTGATGGAACGAAAACGGCGCATGTGTTACATTAAAAAAATAAAAACATTACTGAGCATGTGCAACACACATAACACAGCAAATGCATTGCTAAACGCACAGCATGCAGCACTTTCTAAATATTGCTACACGTTACACACAACGCAACGTGTGCACTGTGAATGTCGCACAGACTTTGTATTGCTGTGCGTTAGTCTGCGTTATACATTTTTATAACGTACGACTTTAACGTCCCACTGTGAAAGAGGCCTTAAAGCACACCCAAACTGAAGCAATGTTCCCTGAGGTAAGCATAGCGTTAAGTGCTGGATCCACATACCTCCATAAGTTATATGGTCTCTCTAATCACTACTCGAAAATTTTGACTTTTGGCTAAAGTCAGGGTTTCAGACAAGAAGAGGCAGTCTTGCTGCGATGTTCCCTCCTATCACCCTTCCATTCTCTTCTCTTCCCTGCGCCTCAAGGGGAGTGAATGAGGCAGAGAAGGGGAGGGGATGGGAGGGTGATAGAAGAAAATATTGCAGCAAGCCTGCCTCTTCCTGTCTCAAAATTGAACTTTGACCAAAAGTCAAATTTTTCAATAAGTTATTACAGGAACCGGGGAAGTGAGGAGAGAAACTGAGAACGCACAGTGATATGTGAATCCTGCATGAACATACCTCTGAGCTTACCTTCGGTAGCTTCAACTCGGGTCAGGTATCCTTTAATGGCACTCTTATGAAGATAACTTATAAAGTGAGCCTAATCCAGTTAGCTTCTCGAAAAGACCAATGGAAAACCTAATTGATCCGTGGAACCTGGCTTGGATTTATTTACTATGTACGTTTGACTCATGCTAGGTACACACCATACAATTTTCTAGATTTACCTGCCAGATCGATTATTTCCAACATGTCCAATCTGAATTTTGATCCATTTTTCGATCTTTTTTTAATAATTTTTTGATTTTTTTGGGGTCAATTTTCATAGAACTGAACAAATATCGATTAAAAAACAATCAGAAAAATGATTAAAAATCGTTAGAAATTCAGATCGGACATGTTGGAAATAATTGATCTGGCAGGTAAATCTGCCAGAAAAATGTATGGTGAGTACCTAGCATTAGACAGCTTAACGATGTTAAATTCAGCCTAATGTAGGCAAAAGCCAACAATTCGTTTTGTGCTCTACTCCAATCATAATACTACTTCACTTAAAGCGGAACTGAAGAAAGTATTTTTGCTACAATTTCAGAATATGGGTATGTACCTTTAAGGCTCACATACCTCTGCGCATTCTATGTAGCTGTTTCCTTGCTCTCCCGGTCCCGAATTTCTGCTGGTAAAATCATCGACTTATAAGTCGATGCTGAAATCAGGCAGAAGAGCCTGTGTTCCTCTCCCTGCGTGACCTATTTTCCTTCCCTCAGGCCAGGTCTCCGCCCTTTCTCCACCCCACCTCGGCCACTCCAGGCTCATTCTCTCAGCGCAGCGTGAACGCTGCTTTATTTCACAAGAACGAGCAGTAAATGGGGGTTTATGAATTATAATATATTTTTTTACTTGCCCAATGCACTATTTATTCACAGACAACCTCTGCTGCCGGAGCTTTCAGAGGAAAGAGCAGGATTCAGAGTGCACGAGAGGACAAGTTGAGCATGTGCAGTGCTGGAGTCCTCTCGTGCACACTATCAGCCACAAGTGAACATGTACTAATGATGCGCGATGACACGGAAGTGATCAGGCACTGCGACCATCTTGCCTGAACCCCGGAAAATAAGAAAAAATTAAAAATGCAGCGAAAGCGGCGGCGGGGAGCGGCGCTAATTAAACGGACGTGTTCAGCTTAAAAAATAGAAGCTGCTGGTATGTTTATTTTTATTATTGAAATCAATATTTAAGTTCCGCTTTAAACTACTATTTCCTCCTCCAAATGCTAATTAACAGACCCCGCATCCTGAAATCCAAGTCCTGGCAATCTATCCTATAATATAACTTCACCTACTGTATATTCCTGCGTATAAGACTACTTTTTAACCCTTGAAAATCTTCTGAAAAGTTGGGGGTCGTCTTATACGCCGGATGTCATTGATGCCAGGTGATACGCCCTATCCTGTTACCGTCTCTCAGATCTCCCTGCTGAGGGAGCGCAATCTATTCTTCCATACCCCTCTGATAAACAGGTAGACAAGGAGAGCTGACCAGTCTACTTAAGGAGAGTTGACCAATGCAACAAGTCAATTGACTATATACTGTTATATACTGGGTAACACATACAGTACAGCACCAGTATCTGTTCATACACAGCACCAGTACATGATTTTTTTATTTTAATTTGGTGTGCGTTGGAAGAGGGGTAGTCTTATACGACAAGTATATCTCAAACTCTATATTTTATCTGCAAAAGTTGGGGGGTCGTCTTATACGCCGGAATATACAGTATGTGTAAAAAGTTAATGCAGCTTCCTTGTGAGCACCCCAATGTAAACCCGTCATTGAGTTACAGGTTGCCGAGCAAGCTCATGGTGATCCAGAACTCCTAAGAGTGTGTAAGGGGCTGAAAGGGACCAAAAAAAACCCTTTACTAAAAATGCTATGTAAAACAGAATTTTGCCTTCTTAGAAGAGAAGGTATTTGCGTTTATTCAGATTGGAGTGAGCATTGGAGGTGCCCCCCCAGTGTATAGCTGCTGAATAGGCAAATCATCCTCTTGTTGTTCCTGATGGTTAAACACACCTCCAGATCCGCTGGAATGCAATGATGTGTTGGCTTGGTAATTGTACAGAGCTATACTAATCCAACATGTGTACAGACTATTTTGGACTGGATGATCCTCATCAGTGTATGTTGGATTAATATGGCTCTGTACAATTAATTAGCAAGCTGCCACATAATTGTATTCCAGCGTTTCCAGCGTTACATAAACATATTACAAGTACATGGCTGGCTGAGTCCTGTTGTTCAATCTCCAGTTTCTCCAGTTGAGATGACAGCGCAAGTTAATTGGACAGATTGCTACCCAAACTTCTCCACCATAATAAATAATAAACACCCTGCATAGCTGACTATCTGACTCCACCCACCTCTTCCCTGTGCTGCTGTGGAAATTAACTATTTTTGGCCAGCAATACAGCTCAACAGAGTCTTATCTCCAGCTCCCTGCTCTGTGGATAAAAAAAAATATCTATTCCAAAACTGTGTTTATCAAAGCGTTAAATAAAAGAGCAAACAGAACAGGGTGATGAATGGTGAACATGGCTTCTACAAATACACTGGGAGGGTGTAAATGCTTTATGACACAAATCAAAGAGGAAATGGTCCCAGAAGACTGTGAAATTGCTAAACTGTAGCTGCAGTGCAGGCCACAAAGCAGAGGTAGGAAAAGGGCGGAATAATGTGCTGGGAAAGAAACTCCCACATGCCTAGCAGCAAGAATCTACAAGACCTAGCCAGCCAGGTACTTTCAGTATGCATATTGCACGTGATACAGATATACACTTCACAAAATGTTGTGCATTTCAAATAAATGCAAGCTATTACTGTATATGCATTGAATAGATTGCGAGGCTGAGGCCTTAACATCTACATTACGTGTGTTGAATCGATTTAGTTGGCAGGAGTGTCTTTCTTTTTATTCCTAGCTTTCTTTGAACTGACAAAGTACTTTGTAGCAGCAACACAACTACTTCTAGAGCATAAAAGATTACCTGCCCATTTCAAGCTATTTTTTCTTTAGATACATTGTGACCTAGATAGCAGAGAAACTTCACAGGCATAGCTTCAGCGCCACTTTTTACTGTGATTTTGGCGGTAAGATTGTTCTATCCATAATACATGAATATTTGAGAGTACAGATAGTGCCTCTGGCTGAAGTGTCACAATGCACAGTGTGATCTGACATAGACAAAGCTATCGAATTTTCTTGCATGCTATCACAGTGCTGTTTTTTTCTGTGTACTTGTCACCACCAGATTTGTTTACATTGATATTATCTGTATTACTTCCCTGTACTTGATCCACTGAATCTTGTAAAACCACAAGATGGTATGGTGATGTGTAAATTGTTAATTAAGTTATTTTATTTATTTTGCTTTTGTAGCTATCCCTAGCGGTATGGACAGATCTATCCATCCATAAAAACAAGCTGTGAACAGTATAAACGTGCATACACATCAATGCTCTCCTGCACTGTATACTAGACCCTTGCTTCACACATTTTGGCAAGTTACAGGAAAAAAAAAAAAGTTTTAAAAATAAATTTGATCACTTTTTGCACAGAAATCCTGGGAAAATTCAATGCCAGGGAGGTTAAAGTTTAACTGTCGGGAATAAAATCAATTCTTTATTTTTATCTGGTAAACAAGTAATAGGGATGCTAACCAGTCCAGGCAATCCAAAAGTTAAAATCACTATTACTTTTCTTGTTGATAAATGATCATTCCCCAGTTTACCTGACTCTTATTTGGTACACACAAAATTTGTTACGCAAAAAGGATGTTGCAGGGCATGCTGGGTTGTCCTTTTTTGCTTCTGTACTTCCCCTCAGACTTAACTAATGCAGGTTGATTGGCTGAAGCCTCTTTCCCTCCTATTTTCCCCTCCCACATCTCTGTTCTAGAATGATGGAGCGGAGACTGTTAGACAGCAAAACCACCATCTATTTACATAGTACATCAGTGCGTTCGGCGGCAGCGCTGTACTAGGGAGAACCCTGTCACTTGGCTGTTCTCTAGAGAGGCTCAAGAGCGATCGGCTGTCATAGGTTGATGCCCATGACAGCCGATCAATGTTATTGGCTAGCGGGGGGAGGGAGGGAAAAATGAGGGCAGAAAAGGGGGGGGGTTCATATGTGCGCTAAGTTGTAAGGCCCTGCAGCAAGCTCTTAAAGCTGCAGAGCCCTAAATTGTAAAAAATAGCCTGGTCACTAGGGGGATGTAAGCCTATGGCCCCGAAGTGGTTAAAATTTAAAGGTCATTTTGAAGTCGATTAAATTACAAAAGTCTATGGAGTGCTGATATGTTTAATTAAAGCGGATCCGAGATGAAAAACTAACTATAACAAGTAACTTGTCTATATATCTTATCTAAAGTTTAGATAGTTTACACAGCAAATCTAGCTGCAAACAGCTTTAATAGAAAATTATTATTTCTTCCTGTGATACAATGACAGCAGCCATGTTGTTTGTAAACATTACACAGAGGCAGGCTTATCTGTATCTTGATCACTAAGCCTGTGAAAAAAACCTAACCCCCCCCCCCCCTTTTCCCCTCTGCCTCTGAAATCTCTGGCTAGTAACACCTCCTCCTCCTCCTGCCCAGACTGAGCTCCCATGAGCCCTTGCTACTGCCAAGGCTCTCTGAAAACCTGTGGGCGTGGTTTATTTAGTTTATAGGGAATTAGAGTATTAAAACAAAAACAAAAAAGTATTTGGCTTGAGTAATGCCCTATAAACCATAGGAAAGGAACACAATTATGCAATGATTAAAAGTTCACCTTGTATCCACTTTAAAGTGCAGTTTTTCTGGAAGTCTGGTCCATTTTGTACAGTATGCAGAGGCATAACCATAGGGGGAGCAGTACCTATCCTCTTACCCTCCCTCCAGTACAGCAAGTGTTGTTGTTATCCCATTAGTTATGGGTGGAGGAAGCCATGATGCTACACTGTTGTGGGAATGTCCACTCTTGTTATATGACCACTGGCTAATTGGCCCCTGGTGGCCACCACTGGGAGGGGGGGAAACAATGTGAATGTTGACAGTTTTTCTGGGAGGCAAGCCCCCATGTTTTGCAGTTAGGCCTCTGTCAGCATGCATGTATACACTTCTGGCAACCTTTTGGAGTGTACGATTATAAAGTCACTGCAGTCACAAAATGTGGGAGGAAAGAGCTGACTAACGCAATTATGCTTTTGGCATCCTGTGATTACACAACTGCTATTAATGGCAACACACATTGTACCGAACACTAACAGTAACAATCCAGCAGTTGGGATTTACAGGCGAACTCCTCCGCACCATACATTACCTGCTGATGGCCTGTGCTGATGGTCTGATCGCTTTTTAGACGTGAAAGGTCCACTTTTATCCTTGACAGAGCGTCTCTGCGTTCCCCGCTCCTTCCTGTTACTGTACCAGCAGTTGCTGTCATATCGAGTGAAGACTGTATACTTCCTGGCACAAGGCTTTTTAGAAGACTTGGAAAAAAAAATATCTCTGCTGACTTCGTAGGAGAGTAAATGGAGTAGCTGGCAGAGAAAATAAGTGACGGCGGTCTCCAGGGTTTAAATGAATTGCATAATAGCTGAAAATCTTTAAAACACTAATGTATCCAAGGCTGCGGATTCCTTCTGATCAAAGCCTGCCTCAGCTATACTGAGATAGACTTGCCACCATTCATTATGCGTTGGAGATTATCCTGTGCGCTACAGCACTGCTTGCAAGCTGCATTACAGAGAGAAAAATTACATATAGCAAGTCTGCGCCTGCTGGATACAGCAAAGGTTATTCTTATTATTACCATTTACTTCTCATAATCGACAACACATTACACAGCAGGTTCCAATAAATTAGCAAGAGGTGTAGAAACACGACAGAGAAAACTATAAATATGACATAGGAGAAGCAGGACCGGTTGTAGACTGTTTGCTGCCTGAGGAAAACTTGTGAGGATGCGCCATCCCCCCCCCCCCCCCCCCCCCCAACTGATTTGGAATGATTGCACAGCACCTGACAATTTACTCTGCTTCAATTAATGTTCTCACATGATATGCTGCAGCTCAGCACACCAGCACACATTGGCTGGCAGTGAGGGCTGGTGCACACCAGAGCGGTTCTGGAGCCCTTTTTAAAACGCTTGCAGGGGGAAAACTGCTTGGCTAATGAAAGTGAATGGGATGGTGCATAGCCCAAAATCTGTCAGTAATGTCAGATTTCTACTACCTACTGTAAGTGACAGCAACATAGGAGAGAAGTAATGTATGCCACATTTTACTCTGGAAGATATGTACTTCTTATTTGTATGTGTTTTAAATTTTAAAATTTTCACGACAGTTCCTCTTTTAGGATTACCTCAGTCCAAATGTATGAGGTTACCATGCTTGGGGCTGCTTCTGTGTCCCCACAAACTGTGTGGCCCCTCAGCTTCGCTGGCCTCCCCTTCCATGTTGGGGCTATGCCTCCTATTCAAAGCTCCAAAAGTCAGTCAAGGTCACATGTTCTGTCTACTCTGCACTCTGGCCTGCAAAAGCTGAGGGGTCACAGAGTTTATGGAGGCACTAAAGAAGCCCCAGGTATGACTATCTACCTCTAATCTTGATTCAGTTCAGGTGTGCTTTAGAGACAAAACAAACCTTCAGCCATGAGACTTAAAGGATACCCGAGGTGACATGTGACATGATGAGATAGACATGGGTATGTACAGTGACTAGCACATTAATAACTATGCTGTGTTCCTTTTTGTTCTTTCTCTGCCTGAAAGAGTTAAATATCAGGTATGTAAGTGGCTGACGCAGTCCTGACTCAGACAGGAAGTGACTACAGGGTGACCCTCACTGATAAGAAATTCCAACTATAAAACACTTTCCAAGCAGAAAATGGATTCTGAGAGCAGGAAAGAGATAAAGGGTCAATAGTTCATAGATTTTGGCAAACTTCAGTGAATGTGTCATTGAGCAAAAACAATAACATAGTTAAAACTTAAATAGTAGATTTAAACATAAAATAAAACTGTGGAATGTCTTAAAAAGTCATTTTTAGGAGAAAGAAGATAGATACAATGGTTTATTTCATTCGTTTATTTTGGCTTTGGGTGTCCTTAAGGCCCCATTCACACTTAAAAGCACATAAGTGATTACCGCCGCCGTTTTGCGGGAGTGATTTTTCCACGATTACACACGGAAAAATCACTGGACTCTGCTGCGATTTTTCCGCGATCGTGTTTAGCACTTCTATAGCACTGAAACGCGATCACCGGGAATTCGCCTGGAAATGGTGCAGGCTATGCGTTTGCATTTGCCAATTTGCATTAATCGCCGGCGATTTGTGCAAATCGCCCAAGTAAGAACGGGCCCCATAGGGTTTAAAGAGACTCTGTAACAAAATTGTCATCCTTTTTTCTACTATCCTACAAGTTCCTAAACCTATTCTAATGTGCTCTGGCTTACTGCAGCACTTTCTACTATCATCGTCTCTGTAATAAATCAACTTATCTTTCCCCTGTCGGATTTGTCGCCCTGTGTCTGAAAGGCTGCCAACTCTTCAGTGTTGTTGATCTGTTATGCACCCCCCCCCCCCTCCATGCCCCCTCTATGCACACTCCCGTGTGTTGTTTACATTAGGCAGCCTCTCTGCTCTCTTGTCAGTGAGAGAAGAGAGCTGCCTTTTACAAGCTGGATAAATCATCCTCTGTAATTCCTCAGTATGTGACAGCCCAGCTCCTTTTAAAGCCTAACAGACACTTGCAGAGCTGTCTGCAGGAAGAAACAATCAGCCTGTCACTCTTCAGTGGATGAGAGCTGCAGGGGGAAAGAAACACACAAATGATCTCTTGAGATTCAAAAGGAAGGCTGTATACAGCCTGCTTGTGTATGGATGTATTTTCTATGTGTGGACATGCTGTACATCAACCTACTTCCGGGTTTGGTGGCCATTTTGTTTGTTTATAAACACACTTTTTAAAACAGTTTTTGACTACTTTTAATGTGGGGGAGTGGCGAAATTGTGACAAAGGGGAATAGCAGATGTCCCCTAACGCACCACTATGTTTACTTTTGTGCGATTTTAACAATACAGATTCTCTTTAATAGCACTAGCACTTTAAAAAGTGCAGTATGACAAAACTTCATACTGCCCCTACGCAGTAAGCAACTGGAGACGCAAGCGGGAACTAGGACGTTCACAGCCGCAGTTGCATTCGTCTAGTTAGAAGAATAATTGAATGGTGTCGGCAGCGGGGAACGGAGGATCATAGAGGACGGCGCAGGCACATAACAAATGCACAGGGGCCGGTAGAAGCCCCAGGTAAGTGTCCGTTTTTGTTTAAAAAAAAAAAACCTCACAGAACCCCTTTAAACCATTAAAGAGGCACTGTAGTGTCAATATATAGTAGATTGCAGTAATTTATTCAGGATACCCACTTTCATGGTAATTTTCCTGGTTTCAGCATTAGAAACACTTCTTATATATAAATATTGCTATATATAGATTGAGGTTAAGCATAGGCTGTGTAGCTTGCCCTCCCCCCTCCCCCGACTAAATCATTTTTAAATTAATATTAAAAAAAAAAAAAAACTTCACTACAGTTCCTGTTCAACATCTGCATAATGAATGTGTATTATCTAGACAGCAACTGGATTACCTGTGCTTTTCCTGTTTGTCCTGTGGAGGCTACCTTTATTTATGCCTTGTGGCTACAGATACAGGAGTACAGTAGTATTTACGCCAGGTGTGAACAGTTATGTA
This sequence comes from Hyperolius riggenbachi, assembly GCF_040937935.1. Lineage (NCBI taxonomy): Eukaryota > Metazoa > Chordata > Amphibia > Anura > Hyperoliidae > Hyperolius > Hyperolius riggenbachi. The sequence goes on from NC_090657.1 coordinate 70,150,181, forward strand.
CTTGGCTTTTTCCAGCTCTTGCGTACCCTGGAGGTTTGGCCGCCTTCCACAATTAGACAGGTGCATGTTGTGAGGAGCGGGCCTGCCTGTATTTGTGCAGCTTAGCTGTCAGAATAGGCCACTGTCTAATTAATTCATTTTTTTTCTCGGAACTTTGCTCAGTTGTTAAAATCTGCAGCAAACACCACAGATGCCACAAGGAACATGCAGCTCCTATTCACAGAGCTCTCTTCAGATTTAGCTTATAAATAATGCAATACGGAAAAGCAGAGAATTTTTGGTGTGCGTAATATTTAAAGAGCAGTACCTGCCAATCAGATCAAAAGCACAGCAGAAATGTACACTATACAGGGAGTCACCAAGTTGCGCAAGATACAAAGGATCCGTCCACGTGAATATCCTGCCGAAACCGTCATGTCCTGAGAGGAGGAAGGAGCAGCTTTAGCTCCCCCATGTCTCGGTGTGCGCCGCCTTACTGCGCTCCCCTAGCCCAGAGTGTAATGCAGAGTATAGCAGAAGCAGTGCTTCTCTCACCTACCAGCCAGAGTCCAGAGCTGTGCACTGTGCTAACAGTGGTGTAGTGGTTAGCACCCTCGCCTTGTAGCGCTGGGTCCCTGGGTTCAAATCCCAACCAGGGAACTATTTGCATGGAGTTTGTATGTTCTCCCCGTATCTGTGTAGGTTTGCTCAGGGCAATACGGTTTCCTCCCACATCCCAAAACCATACAGATAATTTCAGTGGCTGGATAGTGTAATGGTTAAGGGCTCTGCTGCTGACACTGTTCAGTAAGCCAGCACCTATTCAGTAGAAGACCTTGGGCAAGACTCCCTAACACTGCTACTGCCTATAGAGCACACCCTAGTGGCTGCAGCTCTGACGCTTTGTGTCCTCCGCGAGAAAAGCACAATATAAGTGTTCTGTGTCTATCTCACCCTCACCCTTCTCTAGTGCCCGGCATCTCCAATTGCATGTCACGCGATTATACGCTATTGGAGGGGAAAATATCATTGGTTAAACGAATCTAGGTCCAGAAGACAATGGAAACATTGCTATAAGGCTACTTTTTGTGTTCTGTTCTTTCATCCTCTTTCTGGGAAACTTCTTCAGTTCTAATGAGGTGCGAGAAATTCCCTGACTTATCTAGATAAGCTTTTCCAAACTTTGTCTATAACAAACGCGAGTTAGCAGGATAAGTGCAGGTCCACTACGATATGCTATTGTCAGTGTCTGTACCATTTTCCCATCGCCTGCTGCTTTTTGTAGCACTGCTGATCATCACCTAAGGCCTCTTTGGGCTCAGCAAGCAGTTACCAGGTAGCCGGGAGCAGTTGTGAGAGTTTGAGAGGCATTTCACTGCCTACTAACGGTCCGTGGAAAAGAGGCCTAAAGATGCATACAGTTCCAAATTGATGCAAATATTATGCTAATTTTACTCACCAATTATTCAGCTTGAAAATAAACCAATCAAATGCAACAGGTTGGTTTTCTCACACAAACATAAGGTATTTTTTCTATATTCTCCAGTGGCTTCCCAGATCATCCTTGACCCCACCACTGCTGGCCCTAGACCCTCTTCTTGTTTGCTGCCTCGTTCCCCTTCCATGTATGGCAGCTCTCTTGTACGCAGAGGGGAGTGAGGCCACAAGAACATATCCTACAAACCCTTGTTGGATATGTTCAGAAGGACCCTGCATGGGAATGGTGGGGCTTAAAGAGACTATGGCCTCAATTCACTAAACTTATCTCCTGTCTTTAATAACTCTTCTAGAGTTGTTACCATGGTGATAAGGCATGTAGTATTCAGGAAACATTTTACCTCAGGCAAGCCTAAAGTTAACTTTTCTGTCTTTAAATTAACTCTCCAATCCTTAAAATAACTCCAGAGTTAAAGACAGGCTGTTAATTAGCTGCATGTGAAAATAACTACAGAGGAGGTAAATTAACTACAGAGGAGGTAACTTAAAGAGGAGCTGTTAGGTATAAGGTCTCAGAGAAAATAAACACATATATCAGTAGCTAAAGATTGGCTGTACTTACATTACATATGCATTTCACAGTCCACGTTTGTACTTCACAGAATTTTTATATAGTATATGCAGAGATTGATGCTCCTGACAGCTCATGGCAGGTTCCATGTTTTTCTGTCTTCTATGAAGCCAATTGTGTCGTCATGTCCTGCCTGTTTCCTGATCACAGAAAAGCTCGTACTGAATAACACAGTGTGCAGTGAATATTAATTAGCCATGTGGCTAGGAACAATAGCTGACTCCTGCAGTGTACTCTGCCCGGAGATTTATCAGTGCTACGCGCTGGACTGATTACAAGCTGCTGTAACGTCTCATTAGCAGCCGAGGGGAGGGCCCCAGAATGCTTTGCAGTATAGTATGCGGCTTGCGTCTGCTTGGGAATAACAGCTTTGCTGATAAGCACACATCAAAGGTAAGAGAGATTTTTATCTTCACTAATGCCTTTTTGGCTTCCTTCTAAACTGTTTAACACAGGAGAATAGAGGTTTAAATTAGCTTCTGCAGCCTGACAGTTACTCTTTAAGGAATGAAGAGGTAAGATAACTCTCTCACGTGTGTAGGTAAGTTTACTCTTGCCTTATTATCTCTAGCATGATCTTAGTGAATTGAGGCCTATGTCCGATATGCAATTCACGTTTTCTCCTGAGTTTTCTCCTAGGTGATATTTTTAAACTTGCCTTTAAAATGCTTTTTAAGCCACCAAAAAGCAAGAAAATACTCAAAATAGTCTTGATACTACTTTTTTACCTACTTTTGGGTACCTTCTCAGTTATAAAGTGCTGGCAGGTTATTATAAATAGAAGATGAAAAATTATCTCCTGGGAGAAAAAGCAGGAGGAAAAGTCAATTGCATATGAGCCTCAGAGTCAAAGCTCCCCTAGGGCAAGAACTGAATAATGTCCTGTAAAGTCCCTAGAAGTACTTGCAAACCAGTTTTATGTAACAACTGCAAAAATGTAAAGAGCAATGGCAGAAAACCCATAAAGTCAATCAGAGAAATACAACTGCCATGCTTGGATCATCCTAGCCCTGCTAAAATGAGACACTCCACGTACCTTAACCTGATCTCACCTTCATTAAATCCAATGCAATCAGATCAGCCTGACTTCCCAGCAGGCTAACAGGATTCTGTGCTAAGCCAATCTATTCATGGTCCAGCGGGAAGCTCCAAGATGTGCTAACCTAAACTATCCCCCTATTTACTTTACTTTTAAACCTCTGAATACTGCTTTCTTACCTTCTTCTTCTTATTATTATTGCTATTATTATGATTTTTTATTTGTATAGTTCCAACATATTCTGTAGAATAATATTCTTTCCCATATTGCAGAAAACAACAGGGGAGGGGTGTAACTACAAATCATGCCCCCCACCTCAAAAAAACCCTTCCCAACACATTTTCTCAGTCACCTTTTGGTGACTCCAATGGCCTGGGGGGCACATCTGCTATAGGTCAGTTAACAAGTTTGATCACCAGGGGGGAGGGGATTAGTGTAACAGCAGTGGCACTGAAAAATGAACCGGTCATAGCCGGACAATGCATTCTCCCCCGTAGTGGCCTGCTGTTCCCCTCCCTCCTCCCCCCTCCCTCTTGTGCAGAGGAGTGTTGTTATATTTATATTTACCTAGTCTGTTGCATGTTTCTCCCTGGGGTTGTGTGCTCTATGCTGCCACTCTGAGCCTCCTGGTGACATGACATGCATCAGGAGCCTGAGGATGTTAGCAAGCAGCACGAGTTTGCATTGTATATGTGAGGGTGCAGGCTAGTGTTGTACCTTTTTTCTGGTGGAACTCTATAGACATCAGGGCTGTGGAGTCGGAGTCGAGGAGTCCAAGCAATTTTGGGTACCTGGAGTCGGAATCGACCTGATGAGTCGGAGATGGATGATTTTTTAAAGAAATCGATAGCCTTTGTAAAAATTAGACTAAGGAGTCGAGGAATCACAATCGAGGAGTCAGAGTCAAAGCAATTTTGGGTACCTGGAGTTGGAGTCAGTGGTTTCATAAACTGAGGAGTCTGAGTCGGATGATTTTTTCTAGCGACTCCACAGCCCTGATGGACATACAGTATGTCTTTTTTCAACCCAAATAACTATGTAACAGATGGAGGAGGAGACCAGATGCAACCTGGACCTGGTAAATATAACAACACTTCCAGAGCTTACTCTTCACAAGAGGAAGGGGAAGGAAAGGACCTGCCTTCCCCCCAGGGCTATTGTTACACAACTTGTGGCCAGTGTGAATCCCCCCATAACGAATGGACCTCGGTATTGCAGAGTGGGAGAGTAGGTGGTCGGGAGCCTCCCACAGCTATCCCACTATAGTTAGGACCCAGATAGACACTGTATATTAAAATTGACTTTTGGAAGCTTTTTCAAGACCCCTTTTGCATTATGTGTCAAAGGAAAACACTTGTTCTTGAAGTTGTAATCTCTGCTTAGGCCTGGTTCACACTTTCATTGGCCAATCATTTACCAATTTTACCACATCCACGTAGTATGAGGGTTAATAAATATTGTTCTCTGGTTGAACTCGATGGACGTATGTCTTTTTTCAACCAAAATAACTATGTAACAACTATGAGCAGCTTGTGTAGGTAAACCCTCATACTACATGGTGGTAAAATTGGTTATTGATTGGTCAATCATAATTGAAAGTGTGTACCAGGCTTTACCCTCACTTATTCAAATAGGTCAGTCGACTAACGTGCTAGATAGAGTGTATAAAACTATTGTAGCTAATATGATGAAAAGTTATAAATTACAAATATTATTCCTACTGAATGACACATCACAACAGGCAAGCAAGGTTGCGGCAAAGTGGAACATTTTCACCTGTAATGGAATCCATCTTAAATGGAATTTTACATTTTTTATGTATTATGCTTTGGCCTAAAATTAGATTTTGAGTTATTTTCTTCTTATGAATATTTCATAATACTTGGAGTAGTCGGCAGGTGCAGCTCCAGGCTATCTGTCACACTCGGCAGCAGAGTGTTACTGCTGTGTGATTAGTATCGCAGTGCCCAGCCTGCAGTCCTGGTCCCTCAGTGCCTACTCTGCAGCCTCTAGACTATTTGGCCCTCAAGAAAAAATGTCAGTTCCTACCTGTCACAGCATTATACAGCTTACTCAAAACCTCACTACACACATACAACGATCGTTCGTTGTGAACGATGAACTAACTTTTAATTGACGAAAGAACGACCTAAGTAAAGTTAGCTTTTAAAGGTGTGTAACGTTCTGATTGTTAGAACGAACGTTACATCACGTAAAGCAACTATTGCGCTTGCGCATAAAAATGAAAAGTTCCATGGAGAAATAGTGAAATGCGTATGTCAAGCCTAGTACGAACGATAGTTTTCCAAAAGCGAGATTAAAAATCACTTTTTACCTTATATTCAACATGGGCATGTTTGCCCCTGCTAAAACGCCGCGATCCCACGGCAGAACGAGGGGTCTTTACCCCCCTAATCCTCTCCGTGGTGCCCGGGGAAGGCTTCCTGTTGAGGCAGAGCTAATGGCTGTAGCTCTGCCTCTCATCGCGTCTATCAGCGCTGATCGCCTCCTCTCCCCGCCCCTCCCAGCCTTCCTTCACTGAGAGGGGCGGGGGAGAGGCGGAGATCCGCCGGTTGATGGACGCGCATGGAGGCAGAGCTGCGGCTCATAGCTCTGCCTCCATGAGCAGCAAAATCCACGACCAAGAAAGTCATGGATTTTGCAGGGGGGGGATTTGGGGGGTAAAGACCCCTCGTTCTGCCACGGGATAGCTGCGTTTTAGCAGGGGCAAACATGCCCATGTTGAATATAAGGTAAAAAGCATTTTTAATCTCGCTTCAGAGTCTCTTTAAATGACTTAACTTTGTACAGCGCCACGGAATATGTTGGCGCTTTATAAATCAATAATAATAATAATAATAACTCCTGATTTATATCTCCTTAACTGACTTAACTCATTATTTAGCTCTCCTTATCCAACTTAACTCATGATTTAGCTCTCCTTAAAGGAGTTATCAGGGAAAATACTCAAAATGAGCTTTACTCACCTGGGGCTTTCTCCAGCCCCTTGCAGCCGACTGTCCCAAGCCGACCGCTCCGCTCCCCGACGCTGTCCCGGTCTCCGTGCTTGGTATTCAGGCCGACCGCGGGGTCGGCCTTACTGCGGCTGCGCGAATCACTGCTGTCAATCATGGCCACGTGGGCCGCGGCGAACTGCGCAGGCGCAGTAAACTTCTGAGCGGAGCGGTCAGCGTGGGACAGTCTGCTGCAAGGGGCTGGAGAAAGCCCCAGGTGAGTAAAGCTCATTTCGAGTATTTTCCTTGATAACTCCTTTAACTGACTTAGCTCATGGTATAACTCTCCTTAACTGACTTAAATTATGGTTTAGCTCTCCTTATCTACAGTATTTATCTCATAAAGTATCTATCCTTATTTGTTTATCACATGCATTAGCACTCCTTACAGTTAAGGTGAAAAATAAGTAACCTTTGTGAATCAACCCCTATGTTTATTTTTATTTTATGTTTATTTATTTCTTCTATTTCTTATTTGCAGTGTACCAAGCGATGCATTCAGACCTATACCTTCAGTCATGAGCTGTGCAACCCATGACTACCAGGAGGTAGGACTATACAGTTGAGCGACTAAAGGTGGATGGGAGCCACAGTCCAAGGTATGTGAGGGAAACAAAATAGAGAAAAAGATGAGAAGATTAGGGATGGTCAAAGAGATACAAATCATTTCGAATTGATGCAGGATTATACAAATATTGTATGGAAATGTATGCAACCTGAAAATGGACCAATCAGATTTTACCTCAGTAGGATTTGATTGGTTCATGTTCAAGCTGCATACATTTGCATACAAAATTTGCATAATGCTGCATCATCTCAAAATTATTTGCATCTCATTAACCATCCCTAAGATTATTAACAAAAAAAACCCCCAAACATATACAGTATATGAGACACAACCTACCAACACTGTGCATAAGCACAACTCAGTACCCGGCAATGTTGTTCTTGATTACTTAGGACTTGACTGAATATTTTGCACGATCGGACACAACGGGGGAGTGATGATAGATCAACGTGCCATAGCGTTGCAACACAGCATTTCCATACATTCTCAATAGATTTAATAATGAAAAATCTATTAACCGTTTCAGCCAGCGGGAATTTTTCACCTTATGCATCGGAGCAATTTTCACCTCCCATTCATTCGCTAATAACTTTATCACTACTTATCACAATTTATTAATCTATATCTTGTTTTTTCCGCCACTAATTAGGCTTTCCATGGGTGGTACATTTTGCTAAGAGCCACTTTACCGTAAATGCATTTTAACAGGATTAATAAGAAAAAAATGGAAAAAAAATCATTATTTCTCAGTTTTCGGCCATTATAGCTTTAAAATAATCCACGCTACCATAATTAAAACCTATGTATTTTATTTGCCCATATGTCTCGGTTATTATACCATTCAAATTTTGTCCCTATCACAATGTATGGCGCAAATATTTTATTTGGAAATAAAGGTGCATTGTTTCCGTTTTGCGTCCATCACTATTTACAAGCTTATAATTTAAAAAATGTTTGTAGTATACCCCCTTCAAATGCATATTTAAAAAAGTTCAGACCCTTAGGTAACTATTTATGTCTTTTATTTATTTTTGTAATTATAATTTTTTTTTTTCTATTAAAAATTTTATTTGGGGAATATTTTAGTGTGGGACAAACAGTAAATTTTTAATGTTGCTTTATGTGTAAATTGTAATGTAAAAAATGTGTTGATGTAGTTTTACTATTTGGCCACAAGATGGCCACCTTCATTTTTGTTTACCCTCCTTGTACTTCTTGCTAAGCGGAAGTACAAGGGGGATGCGGAAATCTGCCCGGGCAGAAGAACTGAAGCCTCACAGGTGAGCGCTTCGGTTTTTCTGCGGGGGAAAGGGATCGGTGATCGGAAACCATGTTCCCTTTCACTGATCCCAGGGCTACCGGGGGACACAACGGGGATGCGGGGGCGCGCCCGGGATCGCGGGCGGGAGCGCGCCCAAGCGCGGGAGCGCTGCAGAGCTACCGCCCGGACGTGAGCTTCACGTCCGGGCGGCGGAAATGGTTAAAAAACTGTGTGCAGAGTGTGTGTGTGGGGGGGATTCCATCCCTCTCTGATCAGATTCAGATCAGAGAGGGGTTGGTCTGTTTGCCACATTGGATGGCTATCTATACGTGCATGAATCAGAGAGGGGTTGGTCTTTTTGCCCCACTGGTTGGCTATCTATACGTGCACCAATCAGAGAGGGGTTGGCCTTTTTGCCCCACTGGTTGGCTATCTATACGTGCACCAATCAGAGAGGGGTTGGTCTGTATGCCACATTGGATGTCTATCTATAAGCAGAGACGGATCTAGACCAAGTTGCCCCAAGTTGCGCCTGGGGCAAGGTCAGGTTTTGGCGCCTAAACTGCCATTCCCCATCCACATTTTGCCGCCTTTTTAAGAATTTAACAAACTGCGCCTGGGGCAAGAGACCCGCTTGCCCCCCCCTAGATCCGTCCCTGTCTATAAGTGCACCAATCAGAGAGGAGTTGGTCTGATTGCCCTATTGGGTGGCTATGTATACTTGTACCTTAAGATTCACCAACCATCCTTGCACCCCACACCAAAACATCATTGATTATCTCCGGCATAGTCAATCAGGGGGGCAGCTTCCTATTGGTTTTTACAAGAAGATGTTTATGACTGCCTTATCTTTAATCATCATTACTCCTAGTAGCCAATCCTGTGAAACCATTTGGGGGGAGGAGTTAGTGGTCACCTTGGCGATACAGCTTAGTATTACTTCAAATTCATCACACACTATTTTCCTGTTCAGTACTGTAGACATCGGGCCTGACTGACTTTTTCTCCTAGGAGAGCATTTTTCATCTTCTGAATAAAATAACTTTTCAGCACTCTGCAATTGAAAAAGTAGGTGAGAAAAGTGCTGTCAAAATTATTTTTCTTGCTTGCTGGTGGCCTAAAAGGCATTTTATTGATGTGAACTATCACCTAGAAGAAAACTTTGGAGAAAAAGTGAATTGTATCAGGCTCTTCATCTTTCTTTATGAGGTGATGCAGGGGACATCTGGACAGATAATGCTCTTGTGTAACCTTCTTTCTTTTTTTTCTTGTCACAAGATGTGATTGTAGAAGGTGTGATATTCTAGCTTTTATTCCCAGAGCTCTCTTGTCCTTGTTTCTCTTTACTAGCCTCATGCCATTCTGTGATAATAGATCTCAGGCATTTGAAGCTTGCCACTCTTTTATTCTCTTCATTTTTATCAATAAAGAGGCTCTCAATGTGTGTCGCTGCAACGTGTCAGTACCAGGTATTCAGTTTCTCCAGTATTATTGCCAATACAAGCTCATGCACCTTGGATGTGTCAGTGACAATGCAACGTATATGTTACGGCCAGAATCCGAAGTCTGGCCACTTCGGGTTCTGGCCGGTCAAAATGCATTTAGTGGCCGTCACTGCGGCCAAATGTATCAGATGGGGGTAATTGAATTGATTCCTCTGGCAGCAATGTTAGATGAAGCCACCTCTTCAGCTCTGCTTCCTCCCCCTGCCCCTCTCCTATGCAACTTTGGCAGCCGGGGTACGCGTGCCCCCCAGACTCGTTCGTAGCGGCAGCTAATCCTGCCGTTCGTTCCTGCAGAGCGTGTGCTGGCAGAAACAGTGTCTACAGCCTTCCTGCTCAGCTTCCCTGCCGCGGCGAACGACTCTGGGGGCCACGCGTGTCTACCGGCTGCCAAAGTTGCATATAAGAGGGGCAGGGGGAGGCAGAGCTGAAGGGGCGGCTTCCTCTGATCACATTGCCACCAGAGGAATCAGTTTAATGACCCTCATCGGATACATTTGGCCGCAGCGAGACGGCCACTAAATGCATTTATGCGGCTGGGAATCTTTTTATTTCTACCACTGGCCACTTCGCGTTTTGACCGGCCAGAACCCGAAATGGCCAGACTTCTGGCCGTAACATATATACTAAATGGCATACAGCTGGGAGCTTCAGACTTGGAGAAAGACTTGGGTATGCTGGTTGATAAGTTAAGCAGCTGTGTTTAAAGGGAACCCAAACTGAGAAGGATATAGATTTTTCCTTTTAAAACAATACCAGTTGCCTGACTCTCCTGCTGATCCTGTGTCTCTAATGCTTTCAGCCACAGCCCCTCAACAAGCATGCAGATCAGGTGCTCTGACTGACGTCAGACTAGATTAGCTGCATGCTTGTTTCAGGTCTGATTTAACCACTACTGCAGTGAAAGAGATCAGCAGGACTGCCAGGCAACTGGTATGGTTTAAAAGGAAACATCCATATCCCTCTCAGTTTAGGTTCCCTTTAAAGGACAACTGAAGTGAGAGGGATGTGGAGGCTGCCATATTTATACCCTTTTAAGCAATACCATTATTATTATTAAGTGGGTAAAACCAGAAAAACTATTTTGCTAGATTTTTGACTAGGACACTATTAAAGACATTTTAGGCACACTTACAAGACACTGGACGTGAGAGGGATATGGAGGCTGACGTATTAATTTTTTTTTTAAAGTGGACCTGAACACTTGCACAGGACAGAAGGAAAACGTAAGAGAAATGCACCATGTATGTATTTAGAGAGTTTAGCCTGTCTAATGCCGCCTTATCTGCGACTAATCACAACTGTAATTCGATCTCTCGGCTGTGTCAGCTCAGGAATCTCAGCAGTCCTTCGCAGAGCAGCTAATTTGTAAACACAGGATGTTAGCCCTATGTCTGCTTCCATGAAAGCAGGAAATGGGCACGGCAGATTTATTGCAGGATTTGTATCAGCAGTAACAAAGGAATGTTTTTATTTAAAGGTTATTATGCTGTTGCTTATCTTTTAGAGCAGAGAGGAAATTCTGAGTTCAGGTCCGCATTAAAGAGTGCACATTGCCTGGCTGTCCTGCTGATCCTCTGCCTCTAATACTTTTAGCTATAAACCCATAAAAAGCATGCAGATCAGATGTGTGACTGTAGATTAGATTACACGCCTGAAACAAGCATGCAGCAAATCCAGTCAAACTTCATTCACACAGCTGATCTGCATGCTTGATTCAGGTGTGCCATTCAGACAGTACTGATGCCAAAAAGATCATCAGAACTGTCAGGCAACTGGTATGGTTTAAATGGAACTAAACATAGCAGCCTCTATATACCGTACCTCTCACTTTAGGTGTCCTTTAAGTACAAGTAAGTAAACTAACATGTGAACGTATACTCAGCTGGACTCAGACATGTCCTCTGTCTGAAGTTCCTCTTGCCAAAACAACACAGCTTTCCTTGTAAACTAAATATCGATTTAAGAAAAGAGAGAGTTCTGCTTGTCTGTGAAACCGACTCCGAATAGGAGGACTGAGGCAGGGGTCACACTTGTCGGCTTTCGTGCGCATTTTCTGCACAGAAAAACGGTTTTCAACTGAGAACTCATGTTAATCAATGAGCTAGGTCACACTTGAATGCAGATTTCACACGCAGAAAAAAAACTGACATCTTACGCAATTTGTCAGTTTTCTCTATAAATTACATTAGCTGTTGTAAGGTAGAGGTCACATTTGTCTTTCAGTTTTCTGAAAAGTATAGAAACTGAAAGACAAGTGTGACCCCTGCCTGAAAGTTTCAATAACGTACAGAGGAGAGCCAGAGAGGCTGTATAGTGGCAAATGGAAGATATGTATCACACTGACAAGCTCTTTGTAAGCATTGCCAAAAAAGGCCTGTATAAGACAATGCAGGCTGTATTCATAGCTGCTCAGCGACTTGCTGCCACTTGTAGGAAAGGGGTTAAACTATCTCCGCGTACATCTACAGAGGGCATGTTTCAGCAGGAAGCCACCAAATCCATTGTAATCATCCCAAGAACAAATAAGAACCAACCTGCTTTCTCTCCAAGGGTATCGCCTACATCTGTCTCCGCAGCTGCAGCGTGTGCGGCTCAGGACTGAAGCCTCGCCTGTGAGAGTCCCTGAACGATGCACAGCGGCGATGATTCCAAAGCCACCTTACGCCTTGTGTGACAGCTTTATTTACAGATTTGCCAGGAAGAAGGAGATGCTACGTCTTGCCTTCTTCTGAAGAATGCGCAGCCTGAGGGAGCCAAAACGCAGAAACCTGATCATAGGCTTCTCATCTCAACTTGTGTCGTAATAGGGGGAAGCCTTGTGCCAGATGAGGAGGAATTACAGGCTGCCAGCTAACAGAGAGAGAGGAAGCAAAACACAGCAATGTGTGTCTGACTGTGCCTGACTGTAGAACAAGGCTGCTGTGCCTGCCTGGCTGGGGCGCCGACAGTTAAAGCACATGGTTAAAGTAGAACCCCGCCTTTGAAAGATTTGATACTATCAAGGAAGGTGAATCAGCACTTTATGCATATTATTTATAGTTGCATAGGAGTTGATTCACAAAGCTTTTCTCTTGAATTATCTCACCTTACTTATTTTTCCTCTTATAGGGAGAAGCTAATTCACCAGATAGGGCTGGTTTACACTTTGAGCTTTTTTTAATTTTTTTTTTAAAAGCACTTGTGTAATGACATCCTATGTGAGTCATTGGCCAAACAAAACTGAATGTGTATAGACCTCAATGCTGGGTACACACGTTACGTTTTTTCGTGCGATTTTGCTACACCATCCTTTTTTCGGCACAATTCCACTCTCAATTTTGTGCTTGATTCTCTTATCTTCATTCGTGTTTCTTATCTTTTTTCATTCACCGCTATGAGAAATCGAGCGCGGAAACGTAAGGTGTGTACCAGCATAAGGGTGCATGCACACATGCAATTTTGATTGGCCAATCACTGACCATTTTTTCCCTCCTCCATGTAGTATGAGGGCCATCAGATTTAGAATTTCATGAACAGATTCTGCAGGTAAGCTCACATACTGCATGGAAGTGGTAAAATCTGCCAATCATTGGCCAATCAAAATTGCATTTGTGTACCAAGCTTTAGGAGTCAAGAGGATAGACTAAAGCCTGGTACACACCTTCCAATTACTAACCAATTTTACGACCTTCAAATAGTTTGAGGGTCAACACTATGGGCAGATTGTGTAGGCCAGGGGTAGGGAACCTATGGCTCGGGAGCCAGATGTGGCTCTATTGATGGCTACATCTGGCTCACAGACAAATCGGTAGGGTTGATTCACTAAGCTACACTGCTCAAGCAGCACAGCTTAGTGCGGCAGAGCAAATAACATTTTCAAAGTAGGCACGCTACTGCTGTAGCATGCACTACTAACTTACTCACACTCCCCCCAAAACTAACAGCTGCTCCAATTGTCCCACCCTGGACCCTGTCAGGTCCAGTGACTTTGCAGGTTGAGATCCCTGCACTTTGATTGGCCCAATAGGCTTTCTGTCACTTGACAGGCAGCCTATTGGGACAAAGTGCGGGATCTCTTCCTACAAAGTGAATCAACCCCCAAGTCAGCTAGCTAATTGTACAAGTTGTTAGTCTGTATTTCTCCTGTCTGGCTCTCTGGGAAATTGCTGATGTTGCTGAAACCCAAGAGAAGCTGAAGATGTGTCTGACACTTCCCCTGCTGGCGGATGAACTGTATACACTTCACCATGGTAACAGGGATAGCCCTTTGCTGCACATGCACACTGTGCCAGTTTGAAACATATTGTATGGCTCTCATGGAAATACATTTTAAAATATGTGGCTTTTGTGGCTCTCTCAGCCAAAAAGGTTCCTGACCCCTGGTGTAGGCAAACCCTCATATTACATGGAGGTGGTAAATTTGGTCAGTGATTGGCCAATAATTATTGAAAGTGTGTACCAGGCTTTAGACCTTAAAGGATAACTGAGGCAACAAAATAAATCTATCTTTACTTACCTGGGGCTTCTTCCAGTCACGTGTGTCCCTCGCCGCAGCTCTGGTGTTCTCTCAGGTCCCGCTGGCAGCTTCTGAAGTATTACCATCCCCCAATGGGTTGGTGTCATCTGCACATGTGCATGCGCCCAAGCCACCGGGATTGCTCGACCAATGATGTGTACGCTTTCTTTTCAGATCGACAGGGAATTTCCCGTTCAATAATTTCCAGCATGGTCGATCTGCTTCTGATTGAGAAAGGATTGATTTTGTGATCAGTAGCGCACAAAATCTATCCCTTTCTTGATCAAGAGCAGAACGGACATGCTGGAAGTTACCTGACAGGTGGTGTGCACCAGGCATTAAAGGGAAGGTTCAGGGAGTGGGTAAAAAAAATAAAAATCCATATCCACTTACCTGGGGCTTCCTCCAGCCCGTGGCAGGCAGGAGGTGCCCTCGCTGCCGCTCCGGAGGCTCCCGGTCGTCTCCGGTCCCAGAGCCTTCCCTCTCCTTAGGTAAATATCTTTTTTTTTTTTGCCACTACCATTCCCATTGACCTAAAATGGGGGAAAGTTAGTGTTAAAATAGAGTACAGAGCAGTAATAAGAAATAATATTTCCGAAAAAGTGACTTTGGCAATTACCCAGATACAGCACTGCTTGTAGCCTCCGATTCAGAGCTGATCACCGAAAAAATTTAATGTAACCCCTACCCATCATTCCGAGCAAGGCTAAATGATTTATCAGAGCCTTTTAAGATGTCGATTAGCCAGCACTGCTGGCCAAGGTCATTTTTATTTCCCTCAATAATAAGAAAATGAAGATAAATAAAACAGTGCAATTTGTGACAAAATTGGATGAGAGGCGCCCAAGGTTTTATAACAATGATATGAATATCACAAATTTAGAAATATACAAAAGAGGTGTCAGGCTTGTCTGGTCAATGACTGTATGCCCATATGAGTGACCTAGAGCCCAGGCCGTAACACCTGCACAAACTCCTACCTAGTACAAAACTACAATAACCCTGCAGGTAGATTTAGCATATAGACTGACAGATAGTATCCACCAAACAGAACCAATAGCAACAATACAAAGCAGAGTATCACAATGATATATGGTAGTCACATGAGGCCTGAAGCATGAGGCAATCCAGATGAGAGTCAGATGACTGCAAGCAGGAGTAATGGTATGCAGATCAGAGGCTTTAAAGAGGAGCTGTTAGGTATAAGGTCTCAGAGAAAAAAAACACATATACCAGTAGCTAAATATTGGCTGTACTTACATTACATATGCATTTCACTGTCCACGTTTGGATTTCACAGAATTTTTATATAGTATTTGCAGAGAATGATGCTCCTGACAGCTCATGGCAGGTTCCATGTTTGTCTGTCTCCTATGAAGCCAATTGTGTCGTCATGTCCTCCCTGCTTCCTGATGATTCCACTCACAAAAAAGATCGTAATGGACAACACTACTGTGCAGTGAATATTCATTAGCCATGTGGCTAGGAACAATAGCGGACTCACGCAGTATACTCTGCCCTGTGATTTTTCAGTGCTGTGAGCTGGGCTGCATTACAAGCTGCTGTAATATGAGCCTGTAACTTCTCACTAGCAGCCGAGGGGAGGACCCAAGGTGGGGAGAAGTAGCCCCAGAATGCTTTGCAGTATGTTATGCGGCTTCTCGTCCTTTTAAGAGCTTGGGAATAACAGCCTTGCTGTTCAGCACACATCAAAAGTAAGAGAGATTTTTAACTTCAGTATTGCCTTTTTGGCTTCCTTCTAATCTAAACTGTTTAACACAGGAGAATAGAGGTTTAAATTAGCTTTTGCAGCTTGACAGTTACTCTTTAAAGATAACGTGGTCAGGATTTATCCCTAAAAGAGAAGTTAGGGACAACACTATAAAAACCCTGAATATCCTCCAGTCTGCCCGGCGGAACAACACCCCTTTGATGCTATTATCTACTGATGCTGAGAAAGCGTTTGACCGGGTAGACTGGACATGGATGTTTGAAGTGCTAACACACATAGGGTTTGGGGGAAAAATGATGAATGGCGTTCGGGCCCTCTATTCTGGACCGACGGTGCGGGTAAGGGTTAACGGGCTCCTGTCAGAAGCTCTGCAAATCTCAAATGGAACAAGACAGGGATGCCCGTTCTCTCCCCTTATATTCGCCCTGGCCCTGGAGCTTTTCCTGTGTAAAATTCGTGGAAACATGGATATCTCTGGTTTCTCCCTTGCTGGACAAACTCATAAAATTGCCGCATACGCAGATGATCTGCTATTTTATATCTCCAACCCCTTAATCACGCTCCCAAACCTGTTAAGGGAGTTTGAGACCTTTGGTAAGCTGTCCCTTTTTAAAATTAATATGGATAAATGTGAGGCACTAAACATATTCTTGTCAAATGACACGCAAGACTCCCTAAATGCTAGTTTCCCCTTTCGGTGGAACAAAGATCATATAACCTATCTGGGTACTAAAATCACGCCAAAACTAGAGGATTTATTTAGCAAAAATTTTCCGCCTCTTTTGGATACTTTCATTTCTGACTTGAAAAAGTGGGATAAAGTGCAGTTCTCTTGGATGGGTAGGATAGCAATTCTCAAAATGAACCTTATGCCACGACTACGCTACCTATTTCAAACTCTCCCTATCTCTATATCTACCACATTTTTGAGGAAAGTGCAAAAGATTTTTAATACCTACATCTGGAGGGGTAAACCACCAAGGATAAATAGAAGTGTGTTATTTAGACCTAAATATGCTGGGGGACTAGCACTCCCAGATGTCCAGAAATACTATCAAGCTGCAGTAATTACTAAAGTTGTGGATTGGCATAAACATGGCCATCTTAAACAGTGGGTGGGGGTCGAGCAGTCTCTCACATCTTTTCCTCTGGTGGATCTGCCCTGGTCGGCTCAAAATCCGGTTCCTCTTTGGTCATCCTCAAGCTTAGTACAAACCACTTTGAAAGTGTTCTCGAAAATAAGAGACTTGTCTAGCTTCCCGCCATGGCCGTCTCCATTAATTCCGATCATAAACAATCCAGAATTCCCGAGGGGTTACTTCCTTACTTCTCTTAAATTATGGAGGCGCAACACCCCGCTGAGAGCCAGATACTTCTGTACTACAGGGGAATGGCACTCACTGGATACATTAAGAGACAAAACTAACGAACCTGGGCTTGATTGGTGGGCATACACACAATGCAGACATTTACTGCGCTCGGTCGGTATGCGCCCCTCGAGACTACGTGACCTATCGGAGTTTGAAAAGCTGTGCCAATCCACTGAACCCTTAGAGAAAACGTTATCTTTAATGTATTCCATGCTCACATCACAGGAAGTGGCTAACCTGATATTTTTTGAGGTCTGGGAAAGAGAACTGGGTGTTACATTGTCGGAGGCCCAAAGATCAAAAATGTGCATATATGCCCACAAAACGTCGACAACGTCGCGCTTACAGGAACTTAATTATAAAGTATTAGCACGTTGGTATTATACTCCAGCTAAGCTGGCTAAAATATTCCCAGACAGAGACCCTCTCTGCTGGAGATGCAGAGTAGATGAAGGATCTTTGCTTCATATTTTCTGGAGCTGTCCGGCTCTCACTCATCTGTGGAGTACAGTAGAAAAATGGATCAAAGAAATGACTAATAGGCCTCTGACGTTTGATCCCCAAACATATTTGCTACACCTGAATAAATGGAGCATGAGAGCATATAAGGGTTCAGTGGTGCGACACATACTAAATGCTACTAAAACTGTAATTGTGAGACAATGGGGGACGACAGACTTGCCCACAACTCAGGAACTAGTGAAGGAGATGGACAAAATATATGATATGGAGCGAATAGTCTATACAATACAAGGGAGGGAGGAGAAATTCTCCAAAATGTGGAATATATGGATGGTTTTCAGACACTCAGAAGAATTCGTACGAATGCTAGGTTAAATGTTATTGATCTTTCGACCCCCACTGGTGTTGAACCAAAATATGCAAGAACAATACCACAGTAATGTGCACTCTCTTTAGGTCAACTTGGAAACCATGGACCCAATTAGTTTTTTGTGTTTATGTTTACTTTTATGCGGAAGCTAAATTTAATGATACTACTGATAAAAACCTTTGAGAATCATCCTCAGCAGAGGTGCGAATCGTGAAATATACAGGGTGGATAGCCGAATACTATTTACTACGCTTCTGTATGGATAATTCCTTTCTAAAATGGTACTTGTAGACTTATCAAATTACGGTTAGTACCTGTATATGCAAGAGCAGGGATTACGATTGATGCAAAACTGATTTTTTTGTTAGATCTGATGTGATATTACCACATGTGAAATTTGCACATTGTATTTCCTGCTGTATGTTTTCTCAAAGCTTCAATAAAAGTATTTGAAAAAAAAAAAAGATAACGTGGTCAGTACTAGCCAGATATCAGGGCAGGTAGCGTTCATGCAAATCCTTATCCAGTCAGAGGTCAATCCAGGCGGCAATCAAACAGAGTCCAGGTACAATAGCAAAGTCGGCAACGGGTGATCCAATAGAGCGTGGTCAGGAGCAAGCAGAGACAGCAACGGGTGATCCAATACAGCGTGGTCAGGAATAAGCAGAGTCAGCAACGGGTAATACAATCTAGAGTAAGCATAGTCTAGATACAAGGCAAATCGGCAACAGGAGTCAAAAGGTTTTGTGAGCGCACACCCAGCAACAAGCCAAAAGCTAATGCTATCACGGGTGATGTCTGTGGGCGCTCACCTAAGTTAAATACAAGGACTAACCAATCAGAAAGCAAAGGCATCCAAAACAACCAATGACATTGCGGCGTGTCAGCACACGTGGCTATTGTTTACAACGGCGGAGCGCATACTGAGAGTGCATCCGCCGCCTATGCAATGGTAGCTGAGGGCCATGCGCTCCAGTGACGTCAGCGGCCTGCCGAGACCCAGAGGCTTGCATCTCAGCGTGGTTCTCTGCGTTCCGCCGCCATGAGTGCCCCGAGGATCTTACAAGAGGCGTCTTACCTCAATAAGATGTCTAGACTTTTTAGCTGAAAAAATACTAATTTATTGCAGAATTGACACAACGCACTTTGTAAGTCAAACACTGACTTCCTCAGGTCAATAACATGCCTTAACCACTTGAGGACCACAGTCTTTCTACCCCTTAAGGACCAGAGCCTTTTTCTCCATTCAGACCACTGCAGCTTTCACGGTTTATTGCTCAGTCATACAACCTACCACCTAAATGAATTTTACCTCCTTTTCTTGTCACTAATACAGCTTTCTTTTGGTGCTATTTGATTGCTGCTGCGAATTTTAGTTTTTATTATATTCATCAAAAAAGACATGAATTTTGTCAAAAAAATGACTCTTAACTTTCTGTGCTGACATTTTTCAAATAAAGTAAAATTTCCTATACATTTGAGCGCGAAAGTTATTCTGCTACATGTCTTTGATTAAAAAAAACATTCAGTGTATATTTATTGGATTGGGTAAAAGTTATAGCGTTTACAAACTATGGTGCCAAAAGTGAATTTTACCATTTTGGAGCATCACTGACTTTTCTGACCACCTGTCATGTTTCATGAGGTGCTAAAATTCCAGGATAGTATAAATACCCCCCAAATGACCCCATTTTGGAAAGAAGACATCCCAAAGTATTCACTGAGAGGCATGGTGAGTTCATAGAAGATTTTATTTTTTGTCACAAGTTAGCAGAAAATGACACTTTGTGACAACAAACAAAATTGAAAAAGTTTCCATCTCTTCTAACTTGCGACAAAAAAAATGAAATCTGCCACGGACTCACTATGCTCCTCTCTGAATACCTTGAAGGGTCTACTTTCCAAAATGGGGTCATTTGTGGGGTGTGTTTACTGTCCTGGCATTTTGGGGGGTGCTAAATTGTAAGCACCCCTGTAAAGCCTAAAGGTGCTCATTGGACTTTGGGCCCCTTAGTGCAGTTAGGCTGCAAAAAAGTGCCACACATGTGGTATTGCCGTACTCAGGAGAAGTAGTATAATGTGTTTTGGGGTGTATTTTTACACATACCCATGCTGGGTGATTGATGGGTGATTGACGGGTAATTAGTGGGTGTTTAGAGAAGAGAACAGATGTAAACAATACACTTGGGAGGTGATTTGACGGCGGGTTTGCGGGCGATCTAATGGTGTGGGTGGGTGATCAGATTGCCCGCAAGGGGCAGGTTAGGGGCTGATTGATGGGTGGCAGTGACAGGGGGTGATTGATGGGTGATCGACAGGTGATTGACAGGTGATCAGGGGGGATAGATGCATACAGTACACAGGGGGGGGGGGTCTGGGGAGAATCTGAGGGGTGGGGGGGGGTGATCAGGAGTCCCCAGGGGGCAGTTTAGGGAATTTTTTAAAAAATAGCGTTGACAGATAGTGACAGGGAGTGATTGATGGGTTATTAGGGGGGTGATTGGGTGCAAACAGGGGTCTGGGGGATGGGCAGGGGAGGTCTGAGGGGTGCTGTGGGCGATCAGGGGGCAGATCAGTGTGTTTAGGTGCAGACTAGGGTGGCTGCAGCCTGCCCTGGTGGTCCCTCGGACACTGGGACCACCAGGGCAGGAGGCAGCCTGTATAATACACTTTGTATACATTCCAAAGTGTATTATACACTTTGTAGCAGCGATCGCGGGGTTAACAACCCGCCGGCGCTTCCGAACGGCCGGCGGGTTGCCGTCGCGGGTGGGCGGAGCCAGTTGCCGGGGGAAGCCCGCGTCATCAATGACGCGATCACTCCCCCGCCATGCCGAAAGGACGCAACGCCCTTGGGCGTATTGCGGTCCTTTTGGCATCCACTTTGCCGCCGCCCATCGGCTGTGGGCGGTCGGCAAGTGGTTAAAGTGTACCTGAGGCGATATGTGACATGATGAGATAAACATGTGTATGTACAGTATAAAACATATTAATAACCAGGCTGCTTTACTTGTTTTACTTTGCTGACTGAAAGGCCTAGTGCACACCAGAGCGGTTCGGCTGCGTTTTGCGATCCGCTTGCGGCTGCGGATACGCTTGGGTAATTTCAATGGGCTGGTGCACACCAGAGCGGGAGGCTTTTTACAGAAACGCATACTACCGGGGTAAGGCATTTTTTGGATCGTGGATGCGTTTCTGCCTCAATGTTAAGTATAGGAAAAACGCAAACCGCTCTGAAAAACGGCAGTTCAGAGCGGTTTTGCAGGCGTTTTTGTTACAGAAGCTGTTCAGTAACAGCTTTACTGTAACAATATCAGAAATCTACTACACGAAAAACGCTTCACAAAAACGCAAAATGCTAGCTGAAACGCTACAGAAAAAGAAGAAAAAGCGTTTCAAAATCTGCTAGCATTTTGCGGATCTGCTAGCGGGTTTTGGTGTGCACCGGGCCATAGAGTTCATTTCTAGGCATCAAAGTGACAGCTTCTGTCTTGTGGGTACCTTTTCAGGAAAATAGTTAACATCACTGATAAACAAAATACGGCCATAAAAGTTTTCCTGGCAGAATACAACTTCTGAGGGCAAGGAGAGATAAAATACATTTAAGTATTGACCTTTTTCTCTTTCTCAAGGACAATTAATAGGCTGCCACTGATTAGAGACAGTAAAACATTTAGCCTACTTTGTAAATGTTTGAATTTAGGGCTCTTTCACAGTGCGACGTTAAAGTCGCACGTTATAAAATACTTTAACGCAGAGTAACGCACAGCAATGCAAAGCCTGTGCGACATTCACAGTGTTTTAGTGTGTAACGTGTAGCGTTATTAAAAAGTGCTGCATGTTGTGCGTTTAGCAATGTATCTGCTGCGTTATGTGTGTTGTACATGCTCAGTAATTTTTTTTTTGTTAAATGTAACGCATGCACCGTTTTCGTTCCATCAATATGCGACAAAAACAGCGCACCAAGAGACACATAACGCAGTGCAAAATAAGGTTCAATTTCATAACCTACATGCGCTGCGTTAGGGGCACATTGTGCGACTTTTAACGTTGCATCAAACGCAACATCCCACTGTGAAAGAGGCCTTAAAGTGGACCTGAAGATTTAATTAACAATGTCACAGGAGCCCTAGTGGCTGACCGCACTTAGCCTTCTAAACGGTGCCAGCGCACAGATCGTGCGAACTCTGGTCGCAGTCAATGCGCAGGAACCGTTAAGAATTAGCCGCAGACAACTCAGAAGGGAGCCTGTGAGACACGGGTAATTACAACGTCACCTACTGGTTCAGAGTAAACTGCCACCACCGCGGTTACCATGGGACTGTGGAGCCCACTAACTGACTGACTAGTCCTGCGAATAAAACGGTTAAACACACGGTATTCTGTCTAGCCAACAACAAACAAACAGTAGCGTATCTTCAGAGACCCGGGATCAGTTCTGCGTGTGCTGATAAGCAGGGTAGCGGACAGTGAATGACTTGGAGAAAGTCGTTTATTCACGCAATATAAATAATTAATATATACAGACAATTATTAAAATCACAATTATTAAGACAGTAATAGCCAGTATAAAAAATAAAAGAAGGGAGAAAAATACTTAGTTCCTGGAAAGATGTCCTTTTTGTGGGAAAACAGAGTTCTGGGTTTCAATTTGAGTTCAAAGTTCAGACCAGGTGGATACCAGCATATCCTCAAGCTGGCATCTGATGAGTTCAAGATGTTTCAGTGTGGAGGACCCCGAGTTTGGGTCCTCTGCCATTCTTATGCCCCTGCTTCAGTAGGAGGGAGTGAGGGCGGGGAGCCATACACCCCCTTAGAAGATGAGATGAGCCCTCCCCTTGTCCTGGGGGCTAGAAATCATATCTACCCATATATGGGCTCTATCTCACAGAACCGTACAGGTCAGGGCAGATTTATTAACATTTTCAGGTCTGTCTCGATTTACCCAGCGCCCTGATACCAGACATGAGGGCTGGGACCCCTGTGGTATCATCAGGGCATTTTCAAACTGCCTAACTGGCAGTCCTTACCTCAGAATGTTCTGAAACTTCCTCAGAACCAGCACCGGGGCTCATGCTACACTTCCCCCACGTTTGGCGAAGCTGCCATCTCAGGAACCCCAGAAATATGACAGATCTGGGAAGTTATGGATTATGCTATGAGACTCAGGTTTATTCAGGATGTGTTCTAGCTGCTAACAGCTGACTTCCCTTTGCTCTTTACCAGTGAGCAAGGTGTCAAGACCTCCCGGAGATTTGTAGCCTGCCTGGCTGCACCTAGGCATCCTGATCACCCCTTGGTTAATTTACATCTACATGAGATCAGCTAGGTGTCACCTTATACCTGATGGATGGGCCATCCGCACAGCTTGAAGCCAGGGGCTATCTGGGCCCAGGCTCATTAGCATATCAAAAGAGCCATCCAGCCTTTAGGATGGTGCTCTCTCTGCTAAGAAAAGGACTTCAGCTCCCCCTACACCCTCAACCCAGATTGTATCGATTTGAAGCGCAATCGATGCAGGGAATCGAGTGCGATCGCTTTTTCTTCACGGGCGGTTACAGGACGCGCCTGCAGCCCCGCAACCGTCCGTGACAACCAACAAAAAAAGTTTCACTTACCTGGGGCTTCTGCCAGCCCCCTGCAGCCATCCTGTGCCCACAACGTTTCCAAACGATCCTCCGATCCCCCGCCGCGGCTCACTTTCCTCCACGCCGGCTTGTAAGTCGACATCCACTGCGCCTGTGCGGACCTGGCCACGCGCATCCACGTACGCGCTTTCATGGCCGGGAGCATCCTGCACAGACGCAGTACAAGAAAATCTACTGCATCTGTATAGGGCTTTCCCAGTGACGGGAGCGCAAACAAGGACGCGCACGACCAGGGCCACACAGGCGCAGTGGACGACGACTTCCCGAAGTGAAAGTGAGCCGCGGCATAGGAACGGAGGATTGTTAGGTAACTTGGCGCGCACAGGTCGGCTGCAGGGGGCTGGCAGAAGCCCCAGGTAAGTGAAAATATTTTGCTAAGTTCATCTTCAGGTCAGCTGTAAAAGAAAACCATGGGTTACTCTGAGTCATTTTAAGAGTTGGAGAGTAAATATAATTTATCTCATCAGTCTATTTTCACATTGAGTTAACATTAAAGGATAGAGGCAGAATACTCAAGAGTTCCATATTTAGGCTATCACTTTCGGTCATCATATCCATCATGCATCAAAGTATTATAACAATTAAAACATTGATAAGAGCATTATTTAAAACGTAATGACTCATTAAATTTAAATATTATGGCACCTCCTTAGTCAACATCAAAATCACTGGCATATATACATGAATACATAAAGTACATACATATACATACATACATAGCACCAATACAATACTGGTTAAAAACAAATGTCAAATGACACTGTAATCCTCAGATTTTCGTAAATAATGGATGCAAGTGGCAGTCAGCATAATCTTTTAGTCATCAACCATCAGAGCATAATTCAAATGTTACTGAACAAACCCTCCTCATGATAACAGGCTTTTTAAAAATACAAAAAAAAAAAAAAAAAAAACAAAGAAAACTTAAAATGCACTGTTCCAAATTATTACGCACAACAGAGTTTTAACCTCTTGCCGACCGCTCCATGCCATGAACGTGGCGGCTCCCCTAGTACCACTCGATGCCAATTGGTGCGAAGTCCTGGGAGCATGTTTTGCAGACTATCGCACTCACCTATGCGTGCGCATCTCCGCTTGTATGATGGAGCACCGCTCCTTCATCAGTCTCCCAGCGGCAATCGCCGCCAGGAGACTGTTAGACAGCAAAACCGCCGTCTATTTACATTGTACATCGCTGTGATCTACGGCAGCACTGTACTGGGGACAGCTGTGTCACTCGGCTAGTTTTAGTTTTGCACCCATCACTATTTACAAGTTTATAATCACAAAAATAGAAATATTTCATCTTATATTGGGCTCCTGTCCTTCTCTTGTATTTTTTTCCCAAGGTCCACTGACCAACCTCCCACGTTTATCCTCGGACTCCTTTGGAGTACCGAGTCTACATCAGAAGGCCAGTTGAGGCCCTCAGGACTATGGAGATAATAGATCACTGCCCCCACAAAACTATTAGATCAATTCAAAATATGCAACAGTGAGATTAAGAAACAGCTCTTATTGCATAAACACTGTTATTTTGCTGTTTGACCACAAGATGCCGCTGTTTCCCAGACACAACACTCAGACTGTGCAGTTGACAACATGCATGAAAGGAGGAACTTTCAAGCAGCAGGAAGTCTGAGATTAGCCATCTTGAAAGGAGAGGAAGAAGGGACAGGAGTGGATTTGTCCAGATTTAAGTGTCTGCTAGTGTCCCCTTGCAACGGGAACTGCAGCCCAGGAGTTCTGAGGAGAGCTGATTGTTTCTGAGACCCAAGTGCTGACCAGGGGACAGTGTACATCTGCCAGGAGTTCTGAGGAGAGCTAGCTGATCGTTTCTGAGACCCAAGTGCTGGCTGGGAGACAGAGGACGTCTGTCAGGAGTGCTGAGAAGAGCCGAGGAATGGATTACCTCCTCTGTGGTACCAGATTTTTGTTGGAAAGACTGCTTGTTCAGTTCGGAGCCATCAGTGGAGACAGAACAGACCTGGGGCGGTAAGAGACAATTCGTGCACGCATCTCAAAATAGTGTTGGCGCCTAAAGTACTAAAGACTGAGTTCAGGCCTGCTGTTAGTGTTGCAGGCTACAGAGATTGTTCATTCATCACAAGGACTTAAAAGATAAAGTTGTGGTTCACTCCGGAGAGCAAAAAAAGAACTTCTCCATAATCTCCTATCATCCTAGAGTGTTGATCAGAAGTAATCTATTAGGCACGTGCCACGTTAAAATTTTTGAGAAGAGGGAGGGGGAAAATAACTGCATAGTCTGGTTGTAACGATCTGCTAGTGTGTGAGAGCACTAGCAGACATACAAATATCAGACGTTCCCTAAACGGGGAATGTCTACAGTGTCAGTAGAAGGCAGTACTAACACTGAGTACAGATAAGAGAATGGTCAAACAAATCAGGTCGGTAACTGATCAGATTGGTAAGGTACAAAATCGCCAGGCAAAATCAATGTGGTTAATCAGGCAGAGGTCGGCAACAGATCAGATTGGCAAAAGGTACAGAGTCGGCAGGCAAAATCTAAGTGAGTAATCAGGCAGAGGTCGGCAACAGATCAGATTGGCAGAGGTACAGAATCGGTAGGAAAAAGAGTAGTCCGAGAAGCAGGCAAAAGTCAAACACAGTAATCAATATATAATAATCTGAGCTAGTATGGAATCCCCGGGGTCCTGCCGGTTCAAGCCACACACGGACTGACTAAGGTCTGAAGCCTTCACTGCGAAGTGTTAGCTAGAGCAAACAGTGAGCAAGTGTCAGCACAGCGCTTAAGAAGCCCGGGTAAGCAGGAGAACATGCCCCCAAGCCGCTTGGCCAATCAGGAACCGGAGGTGGAGCCATGCGTGTCAGCTGACAGGTGATCAGCTGACACGCTTCCTTAGTGCATAAGAGGAGCGACGCTGACAGTGCATGCATCCACCCTCATTTACAGTCAGAGTATCATGCGGCCGGATCTCCACATGAACGCCTCTGACACCATCCCTGTCATTGCGGCCAGCCGCACCAGAAGTCCCAGAAGCGCTGCCAGTAGAGGCAGCAGAAACTAACATGGTAAGCGCTGAATTACTGACATTATCCCCCCCTCCCCCCCGAGGCGTGGACTCCGAACACTCCAAACCTGGTCTATCCGGGTGAGAATTATGAAATTCAGAAATCAATTCATCTGCATGAAGTCTATGAGCAGGAGTCCAAGATCTCTCCTCCGGGCCGTAACCCCTCCAATGTACCAAATGCTGTATGGAATTCCTTATCTTCCTAGAATCCAGAATTTTTTCTACCTCATATTCAGGTTCACCATCAATAATCAATCACGGGAGGGGGGGGGGGGGGGGGAGGGGAATCAATATCAGCATTGCCAGCAGACTTCAGCAGAGACACATGAAAAGACCTGCTACCCTTCATGAAAGCCGGCAGAGACACCTTATAGGTTACTTCATTAATTTTTTCAGAGATAAGGTAAGGACCAATATATTTGGAACCGAGTTTGGCCGACGGCTGGCGCAAACCAATATTTTTTCGTGGAAACCCATACTCGATTTCCAGGAGAAAATTGCTGGTGAGGAGAGCGATGACGATCGGCCTGTTGCTTCTGAGATGCAACAGCTTCCTTTAACCTGCTGAGCGGTCTGGAGGAGCTCAGCTCGTCCAACACCGCCAGAGGCTGCCGCTCAGGCCCTGCTGGGCCGATTTTCGTCAAATAAAAAGCAGCACACGCAGCCGGCACTTTGCCAGCCGCGTGTGCTGCCTGATCGCCGCCGCTCTGCGGCGATCCGCCGCGAGCAGCGGCGAAAGAGGGTCCCCCCAGCCGCCTGAGCCCAGCGTAGCCGGAACAAAAAGTTCCGGCCAGCGCTAAGGGCTGGATCGGAGGCGGCTGACGTCAGGACGTCGGCTGACGCCGATGACGTCACTCCGCTCGTCGCTATGGCGACGATGTAAGCAAAACAAGGAAGGCCGCTCATTGCGGCCTTCCTTGTTTATTCTGGGCGCCGGAGGCGATCGGAAGAACGCCTCCGGAGCGCCCTCTAGTGGGCTTTCATACAGCCAACTTTCAGTTGGCTGCATGAAATAGTTTTTTTTTAATTTAAAAAAAACCCTCCCGCAGCCACCCTGGCGATTTAATCAGAACGCCAGGGTGGTTAAATTCTGATTGACTGAGGCCCAAATCTCTCGCATCCTGATCACCCAATCCTGCAGAACTGGGAAGGATGAGGAAGAAGAGGGGGCAAAGGAGAATCTGGGAGATTGTAACGATTTGTGCCAGCAAATACCAGAATTCTGATTATTAGGTGATCTGCAGTATCACCTATAATGCAGATATATACCTGATTATATGGTGATCTGCAGAATCACCGATAATACTGGTATATAAGAAGCTGATGTGACAACAAATAGCAATAGGTGATTGGTGCAACAGTAGTACTGATAGCTTTGGCAATACCTCACCAGAGGAGCTGGTGGGTACTAACAATACAGTGCCCCTCACCAGAGTCAAGGGCCCTCTGGTGAGAGTAGAGCAACAGTAGTACTGATAGCTTTGGCAATACCTCACCAGAGGAGCTGGTGGGTACTAACAGTACAGTGCCCCTCACCAGAGTCAAGGGCCCTCTGGTGAGAGTAGAGTGGTCAGACAGATCAGGTTCGGCAACAGACAGACAGATGCAGTACAAAATCGGGAGACAGAGATAGGAAGGTATAAGCAAGCAGAGTCGGCAACAAGATCAGATGGGCAGAGGGACAGAGTCACTGAGCAGAAGAGTAGTCAGAACGAGCCAGAGTCATACAGAAATAACACAGTAATGTAAATCTTTAAGGCTATCAAATAATTCCAATCTTGTGTGAAATCCCCGGTTTCCTCCCGGATCAAAGCACACCGGAACTATCTAAGGGTCTGAGCGCTAACACAGAGTATTCACAACAGCAGACAAGTTGCGAGTGATTCAGCCAGGCTTATGAAGCAGAGGAGACCCCGCTGGCACGCCCCCTCCTATCAGCCAATGAGGAGCGGCGAGCGTCTCCTCTGACGTCAGCCGACCGGCCGGTCAGCTGACGCGCCTCCTCCCCGCATAAAGGTCCTGTCTGTGCGTGCGCACACGTGACAAAGCAACCCTATGTGCAACTGACAGACCTGTCCTCGGTGTGCTAGATCCCTGAGGCATGGAAACATTGCTAAACAGGGAGCTGGAGGCAGCTGCGGTGGTAGCGCTGTTCACCGCGGCTGCCTCTCCAACGTTTGTTACAGAGATCTGCCGAAAACCACTTGGAATGGAGAAAGTTTGGAAGAGGCATTCAGTAAATTGTTATGAGAAAATTCTGCAAACGGCAAAAACTGAACCCAATCTTCCTGGGACTCAGAAACATAACACCTTAGAATCTGTTCAAGAGACTGATTAGTTCTTTCGTCTGGCCATTTGTCTGAGGGTGGAATCCAGAGGAAAAAGGATAAAGACATACCTAGATGTGCACAAAAGTTTTTCCAGAACTGGGACACGAATTGCACCCCTCTGTCGGATACAATATTCTCTGGAATGCCAATGTGCAATCGAAAAATATTTTCAATAAACAAATCAGCCAGTTCTTTGGCAGTAGGTAATTTCTCCAGTGGTATGAAATGTGCCATTTTGCTGAAGCGATCCACGACAACCCAGATAACCGTTTTTCCCTGGGATGCAGGGAGATCTACAATGAAGTCCATAGAAATGTGAGTCCAGGGAGAACTCAGAACTGGCAACGGTTGTAGGGTACCAGCAGGAGCATTCCTGGTCACTTTACTTCTAGCACAAATAGTGCATGTTGACACAAATTCCTTACAATCAGTACGGATGGAAGGCCACCAGAAATGCCGCTGGAGTAAATTCAACGTTCTGGTCACACCTGGATGACCAGCAACCTTACTGCAGTGACATTGTTTCAGTACAGATAGTCGTAAATGCAAGGGGACAAACAATCGCTCAGAGGGTTTCCCCGACGGGGCCTCTGCCTGAAATTGAGCCAGTGATTCCAACAAATCAGCTGACAATTCGGTTGCAGAAATGACAATACAGTATGTTCTGGAAGAATGTTTGAAGGAGTAACAGGTAGTGGCTCAACAGGATCAAAACATCTGGATAATGCGTCTGCCTTTACGTTCTTGCTCCCAGCTTTATATGTTATGATAAACCTAAATCGGAAAAAGAATAAAGCCCAGCGAGCCTGCCTGGGATTTAGTCTTTTTGCTCCTTCTATGTACTCCAGATTCTTGTGATCTGTGTACACAGTAATAGTGTGTTCTGCCCCTTCCAGCCAATGCCTCCATTCCTTGAATGCCATCTTAACTGCCAGTAATTCTCTATTACCAATGTCATAATTTCTCTCTGCCGAACTGAATTTATGTGAAAAGAACGCAAAAGGGTGCAAACGTTCTGGTTGACCAGAATATTAAGATAGGACAGCACCTACCCCTATCTCTGAGGCATCAACCTCAACAATAAAGGGTCGGATGACATCGGCATGCATGAGTAAGGGGGAAGAACAAAAGGCCTTCTTGAGGGTCTGAAAGGTCTGAGATGCCTCAAAAGACCAATTAGAAGGATCGGCTCCCTTCTTGGTCATGTTGGTCAAGGGAGCTATGATGGTAGAAAAATTGCGAATGAATTTGCGATAATAATTCGCGAAACCGATAAACCTCTGCAATGGTTACAGATCGAGAGGTTGAGGCCACTCCAACAATGCATCAACCTTTTTCTTGTCCATAGACAAACCAGAATCTGAGATAATGTATCCCAGAAATGGAATTTCTCTGACCTCGAAAACACACTTCTCAATCTTAGCATAAAGTGAGTTCTCTCTCAATTTCTGTAGAACAAATTTAACATGTTGACGATGTACATCAATATTCTTGGAAAAAATAAGAATACCGTCTAAATAAACGATAACAAATCTACCTAGTACATCCCTAAAAATCTTGTTCACAAAATCCTGAAACACAGCAGGTGCATTACACAACCCAAAAGGCATCACCAGGTACTCGTAGTGACCGTCTTGTGTGTTGAAAGCGGTCTTCCATTCATCTCCCTGTCTGATCCTGATTAGGTTATAAGCCCCTCTGAGGTCTAATTCGGAAAATATCTGTGCCCCAGTGACTTGTGAGAACAAGTCCTCTATAAGCGGTAAGGGATATTTGTTCTTTATGGTGATGTTATTCAGACCCCTATAATCAATGCATGGTCTCAGACCACCATCCTTCTTCTGAACAAAGAAAAACCCTGCTCCGGCCGGAGAACTAGAAGGGCGGATGAAACCCTTCTCTAAATTTTCTTTGATGTACTCCTTCATAGCTTTTTTCTCAGGACCAGACAGGGGGTAGATATAACCTCTAGGAGGCATAGTACCTGGCCTTAAATCGATGGGACAATCGAAGGAATGATGCGGTGGCAATATGTCTGCTGATTGTGGAGAGAACACATCACAAAACTGTGCATATTGCTTAGGAACCCCCTCTACAGACAAACTTTAGAATGCAACGGCAATTTTTGTAAACAGTTCTTAATACAAAAAGGGGACCAAGTGAGTTGCCCTGTGCTCCAGTCAAACTGAGGGAATGTTTCTGTAACCAGGGAAGTCCCAGCACAATAGAACATGACGTAATTTTCAAAACATAAAATTGCATCTCCTCCACATGAAACAAGCCAATCTGGCATGAGAGAGAAGCTGTCTGAGACAGTGGTTGATGATCCTGTAGAGAAGAGTCATCAATACCAGTTACGTAGAGTTTTTTCGCCATGGGTATTAAAGGGATTCCCCATTCCTCCACTAAACTGGCATCGATAAAGTTCCCTGCTGCTCCTGAATCAATGAAGGCTTGAGATATAAGAACTCACCATCCTTCCAAGATACCTTAATAGGTAGCAGTAGTTTATCAAACATCTGGGGTGATTGTAGATCGCCTAGGGGTACACCCCTGACAGAACCTAGGTGGAGAAGTTTCCCGAGTTTTTAACACAATTTTGTACCACATGCCCTTTTTCCCCACAATAAAGACACAAACCCTCTTATCTTCTTCTTTGCCTCTCAAGATCAGATCATTTAGTGTGACCCAGCTGCATGGGTTCATCGGAGTGGGTAACAGGGCTGGAAGTTAGCACGGAGGAACGTAAAAATGATATGCTCTGGTGATGATAACGGATTCTGCGGTCAATTTTAATGGCCAAAGCAATGGCTTCCTCCAGAGTGTGCGGGCTCAAGGTGACCAATCGATAATGCGCAGCATAATCCTCCGCAGAACTATGTCCCTGACGGAGGTTGCGGATTTTGCGTATGGCAGTGGCAGCTGTATCTGGGTTGTCATAAATAATAGCCATGGCATCAAAGAAATCATTGACCGAATTTAAAGCCTCATGGTTAGGTGGTAAATTGTAGGCCCAAGTTTGGGAATCACCCTGCAAGAGTGTTTTTACCAGGGTGACCCTTTGATGCTCATTACCGGAAGAAATAGGTCTAACTTCAAAGTAAGACTGACAGCGATTCCTGAAATTGCGGAAATCGCTTCTATGTCCGGAAAATCTCTCTGGCAATGGCATTTTAGGCTCAGATACCGGGTGAACTGGTGGAGCAGTTTGAACTTGCTGCTGCGGCTGCAGTCCGCGAACAGCCTAGGACAAACTGTCCAACAGTTGCTTGGTTACCGTGCTGCTTAAGTTACCAACCACCAGCGTGAGAGATTGCACTTGTTTGCAAAGCTCTTCCATATCTTTACTGGTCTGCTCTAATGTAACAATCTGCTAGTGTGTGAGAGCACTAGCAGACAGGCAAATATCAGACGTTCCCTAAACGGGGAATGTCTACAGACAGTGTCAGTAGAAGGCAGTACTAACACTGAGTACAGATAAGAGAATGGTCAAACAAATCAGGTCGGTAACGGATCATATTGGTAAGGTACAAAATCGGCAGGCAAAATCAATGTGGTTAATCAGGCAGAGGTCGGCAACAGAGCAGATTGGCAGAGGTACAGAATCGGTAGGCAAAAGAGTAGTCAGAGAAACAGGCAAAAATCAAACACAGTAATCAATATATAATAATCTGAGCTAGTATGGAATCCCCGGGGTCGTGCCGGTTAAAGCCACACACGGAGTGACTAAGGTCTGAAGCCTTCACTGCGAAGTGTTAGCTAGAGCAGACAGTGAGCAAGTGTCAACAAGGCACTTAAGAAGACCGGGTAAGAAGGGGAACACGCCCACAAGCAGCTTGGCCAATCAGGAACCGGAGGTGGAGCCATGCGTGTCAGCTGACAGGTGATCAGCTGACACGCTTCCTTAGCGCATAAGAGGAGCTACGCTGACAGCATATGCGTCCACCCTCATTTACAGTTAGAGTATCATTCGACCGGATCTCCGCATGAACGCCGCTGACACCATCCCTGTCATTGCGGCCAACCGCACCGGAAGTCCCAGATGCGCTGCCAGCGGAGGCAGCAGAAACTAACATGGTAGGCGCTGAATTACTGACACTGGTAAGATTGTAAACTGCTGTGTTGCACCGCGGGCTAGCCTGTACCTTTCACCACACACACTCGTTCCTGTATTTTTAGGGTAATAACAGGTATGGTGAGCAGTGTTAAATCTGCTCGCAATAGGTAAAATTTGTCTAAGTCTATTCTGGCTACCATTGGCGGACACCGTGCTTTGCAACACAGGGGTCTCAGCCCCCAGGCTGGGTGTATGTAATTGGATTTAGGTACAGTGCATTTGGGGTTGTGCTCAATATCCTGTTACAGTAAAAAGTCTGTTCTACACTAGCTGGTGTCAGTGTCACTTTCCTTGTTTGTGACTTCGCTGTATCCTGGAGAACCCACCCCGTAAATGGCTTACACAACTTCAAATCAATAGGACATGATCCTTCAGTCAGACCTACAAATAACACCAACCCTCCCATAGCTCCAGATCTCAGACTGATGTTCTATAACTTAGAAAATCTGATGAAAGCAGAGTTCTTCAATCAGGTCGACATCGCCATGCAAACCACATATATAGAATTTCCAAGAGAAGAGACCCAACACTGTCTCAAGCTCTTTATTTTTAAAGCATCAAAAGCATTAAAAAGGGCAAGTCTTAACGACGTTTCTAGAGGAGCCCCCTCTCTTTATCAAGCCGACAAGCCCTCTGAATACATACAACTTCAAATGACTTTAAATAGTTGTTGCTCCACTAAGGAGCCAATCAAAATGGTCTGGGTGCCCTGTCGTCAACCAATCAGGCTAGGTCACTAAATGTAAACCCTCCTATCCAGTGGAGGACCTGATGGGGAACTGCATCTATTTTTATGCTCCTATCACTTTAAAAAGACCGCTGGAGCTCCGACCAATGAGGGCAGAGCATGTCGAGTGAAAAACATCACATAACTGACGCACGCGTAAATCTGCAATCAAAATACGCATGCATGTATAATGACGTGCATGCGTAAAAACGTACGCGTAAAAAACCTGGAAGCGTAAAACGTCTTAAACATAGACATTACAATCCAATCACCTATGCTGGTAACGCATGAAATTTGCATGTTCAAGGGCAAAAATTGACATGTTCCGTTCTCCTAATTGGTTTAATGTAAAGAATGCAGATTAAATCACAAAAGATTAAGAGAAAAAAAGGAAAAAATGTCAAAAAATGTTCGCTCTGTGTCTGGCGGCCACCCAAAGCAGCGGCCAGACACCGAACGTCACAAAAGAACAAAGTAAGAATTATCCCACACTCCCAGACTGGCGTCCGCTAATAGCGGCAGCCAGTCTGGCCTGGCAAGAACATCAAAATACCAATTCTATGGGGGCCAGTCGGGAGAAAACAGGTTAAAAGCAAAAAATAACACAAAAATACTTACAGGCCCATCCAGACTGGCGGCCAGTCCGGGCCGGCTAACAACCAAAAATCACCTCTCCCGACTTGTAAAAACAAAACAGTGAACACCAAGAGCCCAAGAGTGCAATATTGTCTGGTAAGCTCAATATATAATGTAATGTCAAAGGTTCTTATACTCACAAAGGTGGGTTACTATCAGGCAACCACTTGACAGGCAGGTGGGGAGTATTAGTACCTGACCCCACTCAGGTATAAAAGTCGCTCTCTGTAGATAGGAAAATGGGGAAAGAACCCCTCCACCAGGGGTGGACTTAATCGTGCTGTAATGTGTAATGTGTACTTACCTCCCTCTGGTAGTGGACATATACTCAAATGCAGAGTAAACAATATACAATTTATTCATATTCACGTTTTATGGACCTGAACCAGTTTTATATGCTCCTGTACTGCCTGATGAAGCGGGACTTTTATGGAGCTGTGAATAAATTGTATATTTTTTACTCTGCATTTGAGTATATGTCCACTACCAGAGGGAGGTAAGTCCATCTCGACTTCCCTCTTTTTATCATTTTTAGAACATTGTTTTACTCTGCTTGGCGCCTCTGTTCGTACATATTACAGCACTCTCCCGACTGGTGGCCACCAATGTGTGGCGTCCAGACCAAATAGTTATCAACAAGAAATCTATCCTTAAATACATGGACCCAACTCACACTCCCTCAGGACCAAGGGCTTCTAGCTTCCTAATCCAAAATAGCTCTTGTTTCAATGATTGTTTGACCCAATCACCATCCCCCCCCCCCCCCATGTGGGAGGGGGACAGAGTCAATCACTTGGACCCTCAATTGGCTGACATTATGGTGACAGGAAGAAAAATGGCTAGCAACAGCTTGTTCTGATGCGCCAGAGCAGATAGCTGATTTATACACTGAGATGCGCATTTTAAGCATCTGTGTGGCCATTTCCACATAAATTAGTCTGCAGCGACAACGGAGAAGATATACTAAATATGTAGAGTCACAAGTGTAGTAACTATTGATAGAAAAATGTTTTCCTGTTGTATGATGTTTAAATGTATCCCCCTTCACAATAGAATTACACATGTGACAAGACAAACAGGGAAAAGTCCCTTTTCTTGAAGTAGTTAAATTAATAATCGGAGAAACAATGTCTGCCCTCACCAAACTATCACCAATTGTATATACGACATAAGTGGATATTCCTGAAATTCTCTAACCTGGGGAAAGCCTTGTTTCAACAAAGTGCCAGTGCTTTCTGATAATTTTCTCAATTTGTTTTGAATTAGTAGAAAAAGTAGTGACCGATCGATTCGTTTGGAATGTGATCGTCTAGTGGTAGAGGATCGTGTAGAAGGATTACATAAATCTAATGGATAATCTCTGTGAACAAACCTATTAGCCATTTCTTTAATCTGCTCATCCTTCAGTGCAGAGTCAGACACAATTCTATCAACTCGATCAAATTGATTCTTGGGAATGTTATTAGCAATATGGAAGGGATGGAAACTCTGATAATGGCGGCATTTTTATCAGTGGACTTCCTAAATAGATAGGTGGTTTAGTTTTCCTCCAACCTTAGCAACCACCGTATCCAAATAGGACACAGATTGTACACTACAGGTATATGTAAGGGGGTGACCGGGTCGAACAATTATTGAGACAAGAGCTATTTTGGATTAGGAAGCTAGATGCCCTTGGTCCTGGGGGTCTCAACCGGGAGTGTGAGTTGGGTCCATGCTTTAAGGATAGATTTCTTGTTGATAACTATTTGGTCTGGCTGCCTTCTTCTCAGGCCGGTTCGGTTTATGTTTTTTCCAGTCCTTCCCAACCGATCGTCACACATTGGTGGCCACCGGTCGGGAGGGAGAGGTGATTTTTGGTTGTTGGCTGGCCCGGACTGGCCACCGTTGGGATGCGGCTGCCAGTCCGGATGGGCCTTTAAGTATTATTGTGTGTTAATATTTTTTGTTTTTAACCTGTTTTTCTCCCGACTGTCCGCCATATGTTTGTGGCCGCCAGTCGGGAGAGAATTGGTATTTTGATGTTCTTGCCAGGCCAGACTGGCTGCCATTATTAGCGGACGCCAGTCTGGGAGTGTGGGATAATTCTTACTTTGTTCTTTTGTGGCATTCGGTGTCTGGCCGCTGCTTTGGGTGGCCGCCAGACACAGGGCGAACATTTTTTTCATTTTATTCAATTTTTCTCTTAATCTTTTGTGATTTAATCTGCATTCTTTACATTAAACCAATTAGGAGAACGGAGCATGTTCATTGTTGTCCTTGAAAATGCAAATTTCATGCATTACCAGTATAGGTGATTGGATTGTAACGTCTTTGTTTAAGACTATTTACGCTTCCAGGTTTTTTACGCGTAGGTTTTTACGCATGCGCGTCATTATACACGCATGCGTGTTTCGATTGCAGATTTACGCATGCGTCAGTTATATGATGTTTTTGACTCAGAACATGCTCTGCCCTCATTGGTCGGCGCTCCAGCGGTCTTTTTAAAGTGATAGGAGCATAAAAATAGATGCAGTTCCCCATCAGGTTCTCCACGGGATAGGAGGGTTTACATTTAGGAACCTAGCCTGATTGGTTGACGACAGGGTGTCCAGACCATTTTGATTGGCTCCTTAGTGGAGCAACCACTATTTAAAGCCGTTTGAAGTTGTATGTATTCAGAGGGCTTGTCGGCTTGATAAAGAGAGGAGGCTCCTATTGAAACATCACTAAGACTTGAGCCTTTTTAATGCTTTTGATGCTTTAAAAATAAAGAGCTTGAAATACATTAGAAGACGGTGGTGGGATTCTTCTCTTGGAAATTCTGCTTGCTGTTCCTGGAGACAGAGGTACAACGACCATAAGCACGTCGCATCTGGATGGTTGGGTGCTGCCTTCTACTACTTGTCTACTACCACATATATAGATGCAAAAATACCTCCTGATGAAATAAGAATAAAAAACGAATCCTCTTTTCCTGAAGAACCAGCATATACAGAAGAATGTTATATGTATATACAGATGTGTGCAGAAGGTATGATGGAGAGAATGATCAAGAAACGAAAATCAATTCTAGAGAACATAACACCACAGATTACCAAACAGAAGGAAAAACTCCTACCCTATGCAGATACCAAAGGATACAAAGCATGCTCTTATATACTAACCAACAAGCTAAGAAACTTTGAATGTGATATAATAGACAATAAAGTCAGGAAGCTCAATCGAGGTGAGCAGCATAGCTCAACACTCAATGCACCAGAAAACCTAGATTACCCATACCAACACTTGCCCCCACCGGCCATCCCGCACGCCCCACACACCAGGATCCCCCACCGACATCCCACTCCCATCCTACACATGTCCACACAACCCCATAGACCATCCCCTAGAGCAGCGCTGTCCAACTGGCGGCCCGCGGGCC
Source organism: Hyperolius riggenbachi (assembly GCF_040937935.1). Classification (NCBI taxonomy): domain Eukaryota; kingdom Metazoa; phylum Chordata; class Amphibia; order Anura; family Hyperoliidae; genus Hyperolius; species Hyperolius riggenbachi. The sequence continues at coordinate 70,187,961 of NC_090657.1, forward strand.
GCATCCGGCCCGCCAGGCCACCTGCTGCGGCCCGCTCGTCTTCCTGGGATGCAGACATGACTTGCGCTATGGGCGCCATGCCTGCTCCCTCTTATTGTGGCCTCTCCTGTGTCCCCGCTGGCCTCTCCTGTGTCCCCGCTGCCGCTGCTGCCCCACAGCTCAGATCGCGGCGACTGAGGTAAACAGAGTGCGCATGGTACCCGCACGGAGTACGTCACATGCGGAAGTAACATCATTAGTCACTCCCGCATGTGAAGTTCTGCCGCGCGGGTGTCATGCGCGCGCTCTGCTTGCTTCTTCAGTCGCCGCGATCTGTGAGGTCTGAGCTCTGTGGGGCAGCAGCAGCGGGGGACACAGGAGAGGCCAGCGGGGACACAGGAGAGAGAGGTAACGGGTAACTGGTGGGGGCACCTGTCACTAGCTGGGGGCGCACCTGTCTATCTAGCTGGGGGGGACACCTGTCACTATCTAGCTGGGGGGGCACCTGTCACTACCTAACTGGGGGGGCACCTGTCACTACCTAACTGGGGGGGGCACCTGTCACTATCTAACTGGGGGGGCACCTGTCACTAGCTTGGGGGGCACCTGTCTATCTAGCTGGGGGGGACACCTGTCACTATCTAGCTGGGGGGGGCACCTGTCACTATCTAGCTGGGGGGGGCACCTGTCACTATCTAGCTGGGGGGGCACCTGTCACTATCTAGCTGGGGTGGGGCACCTGTCACTATCTAGCTGGGGAGGGGCACCTGTCACTTTCTAGCTGGGGGGGGGGGGGCACCTGTCACTATCTAGCTGGGGGGGGCACCTGTCACTATCTAGCTGGGGGGGGGCACCTGTCACTATCTAGCTGCGGGGGGGCACCTGTCACTATCTAGCTGGGGGGACACCTGTCACTATCTAGCACCTGTCACCACCTCATCCGGCCACAGCATCACCGGCAGCGCGGCCACAGCAGCACCGCAAGGCATTTCAGCCCACACATCATCCCCAATCCGGCCCAAAACACTATTGCCAGGCACAGCAGCCAGTAGAGGAGAATTTAGAAGCCAGGTGAGAGGTGTCTACCATATTAAAGGGGCATTCTGCTTATTTATGTGAAATGCTGTCTATTTATGTGCCTCATGACTGCTGAATTTGTCATGTTGGGGGCCTCATGGTTACTGGATTTGTCTTGTTGGGGGCCTCATGATTTGTTGGGGGCATCACGATTGCTGAATTTGTCTTGTTGGGGGCCTCAAGATTGCTGAATGTGTCTTGTTGGGGGGCCTCATGATTGCTAAATTTGTCTTGTTGGGGGCATCATGATTGCTGAATGTGTCTTGTTGGGGGGCCTCATGATTTTTTGGGGGCCTCATGATTGCTAAATTTGTCTTGTTGGGGGCATCATGATTGCTGAATGTGTCTTGTTGGGGGCCTCATGATTTGTTGGGGGCCTCATGATTGCTGAATTTGTCTTGTTGGTGGTCACATGATTGCGAACTGCGAGACTATGGAAAAGCTAAATCATTATCATGAAACAATAGCGTTAAACCTACTTTTTTAGCTTTTTAAAACGGAAAATAAAACTGGGAGGTTCTAAAAAAAACACCACATTTTTCAGAAGTAGGATGGATGAAATTGTTTATCTTCACAGTTTATTTTCAACTTGGATTTTCCATAATGTTCATGTATGAGTGAAAACGTTTGTATGTAGTTTAAATTGCTGTTGCCACTTTGCAATAGATAAGTGACTTTTGGGTTGCAGTTTGGACACTCGGCCTCCAAAAGGTTCCCCACCACTGTCCTAATCTAATGTCCCACATTGCTAAATTCATGTAAATTTGTCTCCACCCGTGGCCACACCCGCATTCTGGTCCATGGCCACACCCATTTTTCGGCGCGGCGGAACCCCCGTGGTTTTTGGCGCGCATAACTTCCCTGACGTCTTAAATTGCATTTTGTGGTAAGTGCTGCCAATCTAATTGTCCTTTAATTGCATTTTTTTTCCTGGTAGGGGGGGGGGCTGCGACTCTAGCAAGAACCTTCGGCCCTCCACCATGGGGTCTGAAAAAAAAATGGCCCTCCATGCCCATGAAGTTGGACAGCACTGCCCTAGAGGACCATCCCCTCACCAACCTAAACCCAACCCCTCACACGCATCTCACCCCCACACTCCCACCCCACCTTCAACCCAGTTCAGGCTCCCCCAACTACGAACACACACCAGCACTCACTCCTCAGATCCCCACACTTCCAGCCACTGTGGCCCCCAAACAGGGCCTTTAGCGAGCCTCGACCCGCTAGACCTCAATGTCTATCCCACTCAGGCACCTCAAGGGACACCTATCCCCACCTCCAACTACCCCACCACTTACCCTCCCCCCCTTCATCCATCCCCACAGTTCTATCAACCACAGTGCCCTGCTCCAAAGGCCAGGCTTCCAAGCTGCTACTCACTGGCAACACCAGACACATCACAGAGTTCTTTTCCTCCACTCAAACTACCACTTCAAGCTCAGACACTTCTCTTATATCTGAATATTATTTTTTTTAGCACAACCTTCACTACTCTCCTTCACCCCAGGGTTCCCAGTCCCACGTCCACACAGGCCTCTAACAGCCAATTGTCTCCAGCTAGATCGGGCAAAAGACCATCCCCCAGCCCAGAAGGAAGGGCAACCAATTAAACCAGTATACCTCATCATCTCAGATTCCAGTTTCACCTAAATCCATTTTTAATGTATCCTCTCATATTTTCTCTTTTCAATAAGTTTTATTTGAAAACAAGCATGTCAAAGATAACAGTGCAAGCATTAACACAGCAGCTTATGAGTACAGAAATATAATATAACAATGCATTGATGTTTATATAAACAAGTTGTTATTTCGTTCTCAAGGGAAACATTTTTAACACTTTTCTATAATAAAGCAGCAGACATGTTTTTATGAGTATAATCAGATAGCATTAGTTAGCGAGAGGATGCCTATAGTATAGATGCAGTAGACACTAGCAGATCTTGGGAGAGTTTTGATAGTCAGGTAGTGTATTGACTCTTTTATAAATCTCAAGTTGAGGATATATATCTCTTATTCCAGCTGTGAAGAGGTGACACCTCATGATGACACTAAAGTGTGTGAGATAATTAGAGCGAGGGTCTAGGTTAGTTTAGGGTTTTTCTAGCGATTACTCTTTAACAATGGGAGTTACCAAGTCTAAGGTGAGTTTTCATTACTATATATAGGATTAGATGTGGGTTAAGTTATAGCTATTGATGATAGTGTTCTGTTGTGTCTGGGGGCTTGATCTCATAATTATCTGCCCATTATAGGGGGATTTAGCTCATGATCTTCTTGTATTTTTCGGAACACTGGAACTCATACCAGACAGCCCAAGTTTTTGAGATCTTATGTGCCTGGTCATGAGCGATCAACACAATCTCCTCTAGATCTTTCACCCGATTCAATCTCTGAAACCACATCTTGAGAGTAGGGGCGGTGGTCGAACCCCAATATAAGGGGATTAGGGCTCTAGCAGAGTTGATCATGTGTGGTAGGATTGTTTTCTTATATGATGGAGGGGACAGAGTGGAATTGTGGAGAAGGTAGGTGTCAGGTGAGAAGTTTACTGGGAGCGCAGAAACTTCTGTAACAATTCTGTGTACCTCAGTCCAGAACGTACTCAGTGCAGGACAGCTCCAGGAAATGTGTAAGAGGTCCCCTGGGCAATTACCACATCTCCAGCAAGCCTCTGGGGCTTCTGGATAAAATTTATGGATTAGGGATGGGGTTCTATACCACAAAGTTTGAAACTTAAAGTTCTGTTCTTTAGCATTTGTATTTCTAGCTGACTTGTGAGTGTTAATGAATATCGTAGTCCATTGGTCATCTGTCAGTGGGGCGGGGAGAAGAGTATCCCATTTTTTTTTAAAGGAAAGAGCTGGACGAGGTTTACTGTCCCTCAGAAGAGAATAGGCCCATGACAGCATATGGGCTCTTGGGGTTTTCTCTAGGCACCTCCTATCAAATGTAGTAGGTGTAGTGAGTGCTTTACTTTTTACCTGTGGTGATAGGATATAGTGTCTGATCTGGAAATAGACCCAATTTGGTAATTTCTCTCTCTTTTAAGGGTGTTCAATTTCTGATAGATTTTTGACTCCAGCGGGGTTCGTAAAGTGTAGAATTCTAGGGGTATCTATTTTATTCCAAGATGTGAGGAATCTGGATGAGTCCCCGGGAACAAATTCTGGATTGCCTGACATAGGTGACATCGGGCCAGGTGATTGAGAAATGCGGAAGCTAGCAATACATTTTTGGAAAGTTTTATGTGTTGCTCGGATCAGGGGGTGACTAATAGATAGCTAGATGAATATCTTGGTGGGAACCCATGCTAACCCCGCGAGAGAAGCTCCACATATGACCTGTTCAATGTATGTCCAGTCTTTACGTGCAACCTGTGCTGTCCAGTCTGTAACCCTGAGTAAGTGTGCTGCGTAGAAATATTGCTTTAAATTTGGCAAGCCTGCTCCTCCCAGGTCGTATGGTAAGGTCAGTATTTTATCTCTTATCCTTGTTCTTTTATTTGCCCAAATGAACGTGTCAATAGATGTTTGTAGGTTTTTCAGAAAGTTAGGTGGAACAACTACTGGGGCCGCTTGGAACAGGTAAAGGAGTTTTGGCAGGATAGTCATTTTAGCGACGGCCATTCTGCCAAACCAAGATAGGCCTCGCAATGCGTTCCAGTTTAGTATTTCTGCCCTAATCTTTTCCTCAAGAGGTGGATAGTTAAGCTGGAAAAGTTTGTTCAAGTCTACTGGGATTTTAATCCCCAGGTAGGAGATGGCGTTTTTTTTCCCATCGGATAGGGAATTCTGTCATGCAAGCCTCCACCTCTGACTGTCCTAGAGTGACCCCCATAGCCCATGATTTTCCGTAATTTATTTTTAGATTAGAGATCTCTCCAAAATCTTGCAGTGCTCGAATTAAGGCCAGAAGGGTTTGCTGGGGATCGGTTAAGAAGAACAACATATCGTCTGCAAAAGCAGCTACTTTAAAAATTCTGTTGCCTATTTCAACTCCTTAGATATTATCATTGTTGCGGACATGGTTTAGGAAGGGCTCTAGAGTGAGGATATAGATCAGGGGGGACAACGGGCATCCCTGTCTTGTGCCATTGGATATATTAAAGTGTCTAGATAAGATTCCATTTGTCTTGACACATGCAGAGGGATTGGAGTAAAGGATATTTATCCATGCCAGGAGGGAGGGGCCTAATCCCAGTGACGCTAAAACTTCTTTGATGTACTCCCATCTTACTCTATCAAATGCCTTCTCGGCGTCCGCGGAGAGGAAAAATCCCTCCACGGAGCGCCGAGAAAGCCAACTGTGTACCCCTATTGCTTTTGTTGTGTTGTCCCTCCCCTCCCTACCAGGGACAAACCCCACCTGGTCAGGGTGTATGATATTGGGCATCAATGGTGAAATCCTGTTGGCCAAGATCTTTGCAAGAATCTTGGCATCATTGTTTAAAAGAGATATAGGGCGGTAGCTTGCACACGAAGTGGGGTCTTTACCCTCTTTGAATATAATAGTGATGTGAGCCTCTAGAAATTGTTTTGAAGGGATAGAATTAGGAGTTATTCCGTTCATGGCTTTAACAAAGAAGGGTGCCAGCTCTTTTGCAAAGGTCTTGTAATAGGCTGTAATAAGGCCATCTGGGCCAGGGCTTTTACCTAATTTAAGGTGTTTTACAGTCTGTAGGAATTCAGAAATGCTTATGGGTAACTCCAAGTCGTCTAAAACTGGCTTGTCTAGGGTTTTTGGGCCCCACTTTCCCAGGTATGTAAGAATTTTATCCTTTCTAATTTTTTGCTCTTGTGACTTGATGGGTGCGGGTTGCAAGTTATAAAGCTCCATGTAGTACAGTCGGAAAGTTTCTGCAATCTCCTGATTGGTGTGATGCAGCACACCCCTCTGGTCTTTTACAGCTGTGATTTGTTGCCTAGCTCTTCTTTTTTTAAGTCTTCTAGCTAGCTGCGTGCCTATCCTATTGCTCCATTCATAAAATGAAGCCTCTGAGTAAAGTAGGATGCTTTTTGCCTTTTTTTCAAGTAGTGCTTTAGTTCTGATCTGAGAGAGGTCAATTCTTCCAGAATTTTTCAATTCTAGAGACTGTTTGTGGATAGATTCAAGGGCGGCAATTTTTTGTGTCAGGGATTCCAGCTGGAAAAGATGTTCCTTTTTTTTCCTTGCCCCTATTTTAATCAATTCCCCCCGAATTACAGGTTTGTGGGCCTCCCACACAGTCAGAGGTGAGGTCTCCTCATTAGAGTTAAATCTAAAATAGTCAGCTAAGGACTTCTTGATCATTTCCGTAGTTTCTAAGTCTTTAAGTAGTTCTGGATTGAGTCTCCATTTGAATTGTCTGTCCCTATGTAAGGGAAAAGTTAGGGTAATATGCACCATCGCATGATCGGAGAAGCCCACGACTCCAATTCCAGTGTCCCGTACATAATGCAAATCTGATTGTGTGATCAAGACATGATCTATGCGTGAGTACTTTTTATGTGGATTGGAGTAGTAAGTAAAATCCTTGTCTTGTGGATTGAAAATTCTCCAGGCATCCATTAAGTTTAAGTCTTTGAGTAGGCTTTTGATTTTTTAATACACTGGAATGGAACCGTGGACCTCCCGTTAGATGTATCTAGCGATGGGTTTAAAGGAATGTTGCTGTCCGCTCCCCAAATTATCATCCCTTTTGCGAAAGACAGGAGTTGTGAGACCACTTTGGTTAGAAAAGCTGTCTGTTTCTCATTAGGGGTATAGACTGCTGCTAGAGTAATGTCCCTATTGTCGAGTTTGCCCAGTAAGAAGATGAATCGTCCCTCTGGGTCTATTTGGGTTTTAATAATCTCAATCGCACACCCCTTATGAAGTAGGACGGTAACTCCCTTGGTTTTTCCCTTAGGTGATACCGCATGATAGCTCCTGGTAAAGTTCTTATCGCTCAGAGAAGGGACGTGATTTTTGGAGAAGTGAGTCTACTGGAGCATTGCAATGCTTACTTTCTCCTTCTGTAGTAATTGCAAGAGTGCAGTTCTGCGTTCTGGGGTGTTTAGTCCCCTGACATTGTAGGACACGACCTTCCAGGAACTAGCAAGCGGCATAATTAGGCCAATAAGGAGTGGATAATTGTCTTCAGAGGCGCCTTCTAAGGGAATGCTCCTTAAGTCAAACTCAGTAAGCAAACTGAGAGAGGTTATAAATATAACAACCCACTCAGTTAGTGTCATTTAGATTGACTATCAACTCTTTGGGAGTCAGAAGAGTCTGCTAGTGTATGTTATACGGTTATGAGAAGTATCTACTATGTAGATAACTTATATTAATACCGTAGGTGAGCTCAGCAATTATAAAATAATCGCTGTGTGGGAGTGGGATTTTGGAGCCTATAAGCAAAGATGACTAGTGGGAAAATAGAAACAACCTCGAACAGCCACCGGCCCCTCCTCCCCCCATCCTCTTACTTCTAAACTTTATGCTGAATTAAAGATAAACTGAATAGATAATTAGAGTGTATCCGGAACTATTAAGCTAACCTAAAGAAAAACTTTTATAGGTCCTAAGTGTATAATACCTGTAACATGGGTAACATTTACTTTTCATTATATTATGAAGCATCTCAGAGATTATCGTATTACAGGTACATAAAGTTATACGAAGAAAAAACTGAATATGAAACATGCTTATAACCTGTAGAAAAGAGTGACAGGGTTAAAGCAACAGAAAATGATATTCAGATCGTGCAAATTGAACCCTTCAAGTTCTTCTAGGTGGTAATTTCTAAGGCTTCTTGTATTAACATATATGTATATGACAATGAAAAATATTACCCAGCTTCTTTGTTTTTGTCCTGTGCAAATATCTATTAGGTCTCTTGCACACTGCAAGCGATTCAGATTCAGATTCCGCTTTTTAATCTGTTTTTACATCCGATTCAGATTCCGATTTGCAGTTTGCTCCCTGCACACTGCAAATCAGAATCTGAATCGGATGTAAAAACAGATTAAAAAGCGGAATCTGAATCAGAATCGGTTGCAGTGTGCAAGAAGCCTTAGTTCTATTGAAAGAAGCTTATCCGCAGTATAATTTCAACAAGGCTGGTATATGGTACAGCTGTCACTAATGAACATCAGCCCCGATTATGCTCAGGAGGAAAAAACACAAAACTAAAGAGAGTTCCTCAACAGAGGGCAGAATTGGGACCTTAAATAAGGTAAGTTCAATGGAAGTTTGCAAGTTTCTTTAGTATAGAACCAAGGGCCCAAAATATCTCGGAGACCAGATATATAGTTATAAGAAGAACTTATATACTACCAACTTCTACGGAGAACAGGCTGTTGACTGTAGATCCGTGCTGGTTCAAGATAGATCAGTGTCCTCCAGCTCAGGTGTTGAGGCCTCAAGCTCGATGGTATCATCCTGTAGCTCTGACCTGTGTCTTTCCGCAGGTGGATCTGGAGATGAGCTATGTCGCCTTCTTCGGTTAGAGCCAAGAGGTCTAGATTCTTTGTACGGCGAGCCGTAGGATTTCCCCGGGTAGGAGGATCTGTCAGTCGGACCTTTGTTCGGGGCTGCATTTAGCTCACCATTTTCCGGAAACCATTCAGGCACGCGGACTTTCGGGAGGCCGAGAATCTTGCAGAAATGCGGAGTATCAGCCGGGGTACGAAGCATGGCGTTAATTGTACCTTTGGTTGCATTTAAGCAGAAGGGGAATCTCCACCTGTATATAATGCTTCTGTCTCGGAGCATTTGTAAAAGGGGTTTCAATGCTCTTCTATTTTGGAGAGTAATTATAGACAGATCCTGAAAAAGTTTTATATCTGCGTCATTGAATTTAATGCCATCTTGCTCTCTCGCTTTTTTCATGACTTCTTCTTTGAGGGAGAAGCTAGCGAAGCAACAGATAACATCTCTCGGGGGGTCATCCTCACTTCTTCTTGGTCTCAAGGCTCTGTGGGCTCTTTCTAAGTCGATCTGTGTGTCTTTGGGCCTTTCCAGCAGCTCATTAAAGGTTGCAGTAATGGCGGGTCTAATTTGGTCGTTGGCTACCGATTCTGGCAAACCCCTGACTCTTATGTTGTTACGTCTGCCTCTATTGTCCAGATCTTCCAATCTGTGTTGGAAGTCTAACATCTTTGAGTCCAGGTAAGCTGCACGATCTTGAATCTCACTGACCTGTTTTTTAGTTTCTTGCCCTTCCTGTTCCACCACTGAGAGACGCCTATTGATCTGTGTGTGTGTAGGGGACGCCGGCGCTATTTTGCCATTGGTAGGCCCATGTTGTCCGGACTTCTGCGTACGAAAAATCTCTGGGATGTGCTTCGGGGTTGACGTCTCCGGGTCCCCGATAGTCTTGGGGTCCGATTGGTTCTTTTTAGTAGCTTTGTTGGAGTTCATCTTGGCTGGAGGTTAGGGGAAAGAGAGGGAGTTGGAGTTCATCTTGGCTGGAGGTTAGGGGAAAGAGAGGGTCCGCGGCAGAGCACTCTCCTCACGCAGCCATCTTCAAGCGGCGCCAAACCACGCCCCATCCTCTCATATTTTAACCAAAGAAGAAATCAAGGTTCTCAGTAATGGACTTTCCTTCTGTCCGAGAAAACCCTCCAATTTATTGGATCTATCTTACAAAATATCCCCACAACCTAATTTTATACACCTCTCTTATACTGCATGGTGTAACATATCATATTATATATCTGCCATATACATTAATATTAGATATTATATACAGGTAAAACTTGAAAAATTAGAATATCGTACAAAAGTCAATTTATTTCAGGTAACTTAAAAGGTGAAACCAATATATGAAATAGTAACCATTTGCAGGTGTTGTAGAATAATTAGCTGATTAGAGTCTGACACTTAGAGCCTAGAATATAGAACATTTTCACAATACTCAAATGGGCTGAGATTTTGATTTTGGGGTTTTCATAAGCTGTAAGCCATAATCATCAACATTATAACACATAAAGGCTTGAAATAGCTCTCTTGCATAATGAGTCTATTTCATATATGAGTTTCACCTTTTAAAGAAAACCTGTAATGAAAAAACCTCCCCTGGGGGTACTCACCTCGGGTGGGGGAAGCCTCCGGATCCTATTGAAACTTCCCCCGTCCTCCTCGGTCCCATGGCGGCAGCGATAAAGCTCCCCGAACAGCGGGGATGTAAATATTTACCTTCCCGGATCCAGCGCAGGCGCAGTATCGGCTCTCCGTGCGGAGATAGGCGGAAATAGCTGAACGCTGTCGGGCCGCTCTACTGCACAGGCGCAAGTCTCCTGCACCTGTGCAGTAGAGCGGACCCGACAGAAATCGACTATTTTCGCCTATCTCCGTGTGGAGAGCCACAACAGCGCCCCCGCTGGAGCCTGGAAAGGTAAATAAATCAGCACTTATCAGTGCTTGTCAGGCTTGTCAAAGGATTATTCCAAGACACTTCGGGGGAGCCAGAGCTGGACTGCCTGCAGCTACAGGGGAGGGGAAAGCCTCATTGGGACCCTGAGGCTTCCCCCTCCCGAGGTTAGTACCCCGCAGGGGAACTTTTTTTTGTTACAGGTTCTCTTTAAGTTTAATAACTGAAATAAATGGACTTTTGCATGATATTCTAATTTTTCGTGTTTCATCTGTATAATGACTATATACTTCTTATTATTTCTTTTCTTCAAAAGAGTTTTATTGGTTTTAATCAAATAAAGACAAAACAAGGAACAGGAGATATGCGTAATAATACATATCACATAGTGCATTCTAGTTTGAATATTACACAACAAGACAAACCTCCAGGAATTGACAATAGAGGGGAATTACGACAGGCTTGACAGTGGTCGCCGAGGCGTCTAAAATACTCATAAAATTCTACTTCTTATTATTTATAATTCTATTCCTGTGTTCAGATGCAGAGCTATTCTAAAGTGCGCAGGCACACGTTTTGAACTGTGACTGAACTGAATAAGCAATTTCTTTCTCTCTGCTTGCATGGTTTGGAACTTTCCTCTGTGCAGTTCCAAATCATGTGCTGTTGCTAGGAGGAGCTTCCTGTTTATCATATTAGACTGGAGGATTGCATTGAAAATAAAGACGATCAGGGATCGGGAAGGGGGGGAACCCGACGACAACAAGCTCTGTCAAGATACTTATTAAATGGTAATCTAGCCCACCATGGGCTTTGGTAATTTTTTTTTAACCCCAGTTAGGAGTACTTTAAGTTTTCTCACTGAGACAGGGCCTGCAGACCCCCTGTAAGCAGATATGGCTCTACACTAATAATAATAATTGCTATATTTGTATAGCGCTTCTCTCCTTTCGGACTCAAAGCGTTTGCGAGGCAGCAACAAGAGCGCACGCAGTAGGCAGTAGTAGTGTTAGGGAGTCTTGCCCAAGAACTCCTTACTGATTTGGTGTTGGCTTACTGAACACTATCCATCCTAAGGGTGGTTTGCAGAAGGGTGGTTTGCAGAAGACTGGTTGACTGTAAATGCTTGCCTTACTACCAGATGCAGACTAAACTTCCATGTAGTTACCTTTTCCCAAAACTGTGCTAAAGGTTGCCTCACCTGTTCAAAAAAAGTGATGTAAAAGATTTAACAATTTAGTTTTACTTCTTAAATGGCCCAACTGCGTTTGATCAGTTCTGCCTCGTGTAAAAGGTGAATAGCTTTTATTAGTGTTTGGTGATTCGGCAGCTAAAGCGAAAGACCTTGATGTGTAGCAGAGAAAGATCAGCCAGTGAAGAGAGCTGCCAGGGTGAAAGCCAGCTACAAAGGATACAGGTCAGCGGCAAATATTTGTCTATAGAGAACCCGGCAAACACCTAGCCACCGCTTCCGTGTGTGTTACTGCATGTTAGTGTGGCTGACTGACACGTGGTGCACAATGAAAACCAATACTGCAGGTCTTCTGAAGCTGATCAGTGAGGGAGGCCAAGCTTAATCACTAGTCTCAGAACTCAAAGGTCAGGGCTGCATCTATGAAAAAGGGACTTTAGAAAAATCACCATTAATTCAACTCAAACAGAGCATGATCATACACATGGAAAACCTAGGCAGTTGCCTAGGGTCTGGAGAGAGACTAGGGTCGTAGCTGCAAAGAAAGCCAGGTGGACCCAAAGTTGTTACTCGCCTAGTGTTCCATTTTACCTTAATCCGTCTCTGTGTCCAAACTAATCAAAAAAAATGGCAACAGACACAACGGAGACACTCTATTGCAAGGATTCATGCTGCGGAAGTTACAGCTCGCTACAACAACAACGATGGAACATTTGTAAAGAGCTTTTCTCCCATAAGACCCAAGCGCATAAGCTTGTCTCAAATCAGGACATAGTGATGAGTACAGGGGAAACGTTATGTGATCATAATCCCCAGACTAAACAGGTGGCTTTTCCGTTTTGATTTAAAGGACCTCTGTCGCGAAAATCTTAAAATGTAAAATATATGTAAACATACAATTAAGAGGTATGTTTCTTCAACAGTAAAATAAGTCATAAATTACTTTTCTGCTATGTTGCTGTCACTTACAGTAGGTAGTAGAAATCTGACAGAATCGACAGGTGTTGGACTAGCCCATCTCCTCATGGGGGGTTCACAGGGATTTCTTTATTTTCAAAAAGCACTTAGTGAATGGTTGAAAAAGTTGCTCTGTCCAACTGCCAAAAAAGTGCACGATGAGCAGGGAGGCTGGCCAGCATCTTTGTATAAATCTTTTTCAGGGAGTGTCTTTATAAAGGTCATGCTGAGAATCCCCTGTGGAGAGATGGACTAGCCCAAAACCTGTCGATTCTGTCAGATTTCTACTACCTGCTGTAAATGCAAGCTACATAGGCAAGAAATAATTTATGGCTCATTTTCTTGAGGAAGAAACATACTTCTTATTTGTAAGATTTTGCCACAGTTCCTCTTTAAACGTGTCCAGGGTTGGAGCTCTCTTGATTGGCAAGACATTCCAAAGGTTAGGAGCAGCATGACAGAAAGCTTTGGCTCCAAAGGTTTTCAGTTGGACCCTGGGGATGGCCAAGTTTTGGATCCTTTTGATCTGAGGTTGTGGGTGGTGTGGCGCAGTTGCAACAAATCCTTCAGGTATCCTGGGGTTTAGGTTGTGTAGGGTTTTTATTATTAGCATGCCAATTTTGAAAAGGTTCCTCCATGTTATGGGTACCCAGTGCAATATGCAAGTGATGGGTGATAAGTGGCAGTGGCGGGTTTGGCTTGGTAACAGTGCATTCGCTGTCACTGTGCACGGCCTGAATCCAATGAGTGTGACCCGAGCCTTATGGTGGCACTACACATGCTACAATTTTTAATTTTTTTTTGCAATTAAAAAAGTGCAAACACTTTTTCTGATTGTAATATCTGAGAAACCATACCAATGTATCAAACACGTGGGTTACAGTGTTTCCCCAATTCTGAAAAATATGATTGAAAATGCTGAAAAAAATGCTTGGATCTATAAATCAAGAAACTAACAATGTACCCCAGAGTTTCTCAACTTGGCCTCAAATAAGTGCATGTTTTGCAGAAAACCACAATCATTCACAGGTGAGGTAATTAGTGTCTCAGTAGAGCTCATTAAAGGGAACCTAAACCGAGAGATATAGAGGTTGCCATATTTATTTCCTTTTAATATATTGCCTGGCTGTCCTGCTGGCCCTCTGCCTCTAATAGTTTTGGCCATAGACCCTGAACAAGCATACAAATCAGGTGCTCTGACTGAAGTCAGACTGGATCAGCTGCATGCTTGTTTCAGGTGTGTGATTCAGACACTACTGCAGCCAAAGAGATCATCAGGACTGCCATGCAACTAAATATGGAAGCCTCCCTTTAAGACAGTGCAGGTAAATTATGATGGGCACACAAAATATTGACACTTTGGGCCCAATTTTGGCATTCTTCACTTAGAGTGTACTCACTTTTGTTGCCAATGGTTTAGACATTAATGTGTTGAGTTATTTTGATGGAACAGCAAATGTACACTGTTATACAAAGAGGGACACATTGTTAGGAAAAAAGAACAGAGGGATTTATTTGCCAAAGATGGACTGTCCTTCCAAAAAGGGACAGTTGCGAAAGCTATAGTGATTTTGTCCCAAATAAAAAGGTCCGCAAGTGTTTTTGATTGTGGACCATTAATGTGATGCAAATAATTTCTCCTTGCATTCCAATTTCATGTAAGTTATATGCAGCTTGAAATTGGAGCAATCAGAATAACTTCCTGTCAGTTTTTATTGGTCCATGTAACGATTGTGGAACTTTCTCCGTGATCAGCGCACAACGCGTGCGCTGACACGGCGGAAATCCTCCACAAGCGTGTAATTGCAGGCACCCAGCAAAAGGTGCTACGCACCTGTAGAGGGAAATTCCTGTCGGCAGATGGCGCTGGGGAGTGCAGAGGAACCAATCCTCTGTAGCTCCACAAATGCCAGACAGGAATTGTACGAAGCGCAGAACGCAATCGCAAGAGAGGCGATTGCGAATGAGAACGAGCAAAGGGACAGGTTGTATGTGTGTGCGCCAATCCAGTCGCCGCCCCACGCACACACAACAGCAGATATTAAATAGGAACGCGATTGCGAGAGGTGCGATCGCCAGACGTGACACAAGGCAGATCAGAACAGAATACGAGGGTAGCAAAGGCACAGCAAATAATACAATGAGAAGATGCGGAAAGTAACAAACGCTAGCTAACCGCGAACACCGCACTCATTCGCAACAGTGCACGCGGTTATGCGCGGTCTCCACGTGATAAGCACAATAGAGACAAGCACGCCTAACTAACCATCGACAGACAAACATGAAACAGAGGACGCGAACGCTTGCTTAACGGTTACCTCACCGAGCCTCCAGCAAGCGGTCGTAGCAGACAAGACAGACACACGAAAACAGGGACAAGCAAGAGATAGGATCCACAGCACTAGCGAAAAGTGGCTAGCGCGATCCAGGTACAGAGTAGCAGAACAGAAGGATCCACAGCACTAGCGGAAAGTGGCTAGCGCGATCCCAGGAGTGAGAACAGAAGGATCCACAGCGCTAGCGAAAAGTGGCTAGCGCGATCCCAGGAGACAGAACAGAAGAGATAGCTGGTAGCAACCGCTGCACCAGCTATACTCCAAGAACAGAGATCAGAACCATTTCCTGTCGACCACCGCTGGGACAGGACAACAGCAACAGAACAAACAAACAGATAAACAATCCTAACTGCACTATGGAATCTGCCTAGCACAGTTTCCAGGAATTACTCTAAGCTGATCTTCAAACCAAGAGCATGGCTGACACTCTCCAGAGTGTTTCACATGAAGACTCCTTATGAACAGCCAAGCATTGTGGGACACACATAGTACTTATAGTACACGCCTCCAATGAATGTGGCCAGGCAATTTGCATGACAACTTATGCAAATTCCTCAGCAAGCACAAGCTGCAAAACTGACAGAAGCTCTTCTTTCCAGAGTCCTGCAGCATGCAAACCTACACAATGGTCAAAAAGCTGCCTGCCTGCACAGGCAGCTGAGCAGATCATCACAGTCCACAGTCAAGCTGCATAACATTTACATGAAATTTGAATGCAAGGAGAAATTATTTGCAGCTCATTGATCATCCCTACCGTTGACCACTTTATTTCCAACTGCATACAATTTGCGTGAAATTTGCATTCAAGCCATAATTATTTGCATTCCATTAACCATCTTTTGTCTTGTGGTGTTTGTGTTTGTTTTTATGATGGTGGTTAACCTTTTGGGGACTGCCTGTATTAGGTCCTATGCCACACTTGTGGTTGTTCTAGCCTGATGCGGCATAAGAGCTATGCCGCCCGCTGTTTCCGCTCCCGATGCGATCGTGCACACCCTAGAGGGGAGATTAAGCTGTCATATGACAGCTGACATCTCCCCTCAGTGATCAGAAGCCATCGCGTATGGCCTCTGATCACGTGATCACTATGATCGCCGGTGGATCATAGTGATCACTATCGGCAGCTGCGGCGGTGGGGGGGGGGGGGGAAAGAAGAGGATCCACTCACCTTCCTGCCATTCCCACCACGATCGGCGCTCCCCACCGCTCTGGCCAGCTTCCCCGCTCTCTCCAACGTCAGTGCCGTGTCCCGGCTTGATGACGTCATCAAGCCGCGACTCGGAACTGAGCGGCAGTACGAGCGGGGATGCCATCATCAGAGTGCTCAGCGGTGTGGAATTATTTTTGTGTGACTGCCTCAGATGAGAGCAATGCCATCTGTACTCTCGGCCACCGAAAATTGAGCTGTGGAAAGACCTTACGAAGGCACATGATGACAAAGCACAAACTGCAATGGGATGACCACCTGAGGAAAAGCAGCACACAAAAGCAAAGCCACGCACCGCAGTGGAAGATACCAGGCCGCAATTATTTCTTAAAAAAGGCGATACCCAAACTGTACCGTGATGTTGAAAGGCAAGTGGTGTCATCTCTGGCACACAGCGTTGGGTCAAGGGTCCATCTGACCACGTGGTCTGCAAAGCACGGTCAGGCCTGCCCAAAGAGTAAGTCAGTCCCCACACGCAGCATCTCTGCCTGCACGCCGTGTGACTGCCTTCTCCGCCACCACCAACAAGGTCCAGGACTCCAGGCGGATTCCTGAATTTTTAAGGCCGCTGCTAGCAGTGGCCGCTAACAAAAACAATAATAATTTTTTCTGGTGCGTGTACATGCCTGCCTAATTTTTCTGGCTGCACTGCGGCTGCAACAACAAAACAAAAGGCATGTACATGTGTAAATTCCTCTTCATGATCGTTACCTTGCCGCGGTGAAGGGGCTTGCGTATCACACAATGAAGCAATGACCGCCAGCTATATGAGTACTTTGGGGGGGCACACCCAAGATAATAAGGTTGTTGCTTTATTGTGGACAGACCAAATTCGATCAGCTGGACAGTCACTGTTGTTCTGTCATTGAGCTACCTCAGCCCGGTGACCATATGGGCTTGAAAACCGCCATCGCCTGCACTCTCGCCATGGTGCGCACCAGTCCAGCACGGCCAACACTACACAAACAGCTGTGCTAATTACAACAGAGAGAAAATGTGTGCATCAACCAAGTGAACCTGACAAATCTGGCTTTGCAAATTTGGCCTATTGGCTAATCACGAGACATTGCTCATGCAAATATGCATTTGCTTTCGCATGCCTAAATATGCAGGGTCAAAAACCAAAAACCGCAAAACAATCGCCCTGCGGGAATTAGTTCATGCTACATAGCACTATCCAGGGGCGCCACGAGGAGGCTTCCCATTGCCCCCATACAACCGGGGGGCCGCGGGGGTCCCAGGCTCTCTTACCGCCTGGAACCCACACAGCGGCACCCCGGAGGTGGAGGCTGGGGGGTGCAGGTGATCTCCCCAGCGTGGCCAGCGCCGGGAAGAGCTGCCCGCACACACCTCCCAAAATTAAAAACAGACACTTACCTTAACGTCCATTGCGTTCTGCTATATGCGCATGACCTGGGCGCGACACACAAGGGGAGGACAGGCGCAAATAGCCTGCTCCAGGGCTCTCACCTCCTAAAACAAACCATTCACCACTTGCCTCCAAAGAAAAGAAAATGCAATGCTAATTACAACAGAGAGAAAATGTGTGCATCAACCAAGTGAACCTGACAAATCTGGCTTTGCAAATTTGGCCTATTGGCTAATCACGAGACATTGCTCATGCAAATATGCATTTGCTTTCGCATGCCTAAATATGCAGGGTCAAAAAACAAAAACCGCGAAACAATCGCCCTGCGGGAATTAGTTCATGCTACATAGCACTATCCAGGGGCGCCACGAGGAGGCTTCCCATTGCCCCCATACAACCGGGGTTGTATGTAGCATGAACTAATTCCTCTCTGTTGTAATTAGCACTACACAAACAGCTGTTTGGTGTGCGTTACACAGTGAGTTTAGTCTGTCAGTGTAAAGTAGTACACTAATTACACTACCTGATTGATGTATACACATGCAAGATGTTTTAAAGCACTTTATGCCTCCAATTTAGCATTGCAATGTGATTTCTGCCCTTAAAACACTGCTGTGCTTCAAATCCTGATTTTTCCCCGGGACTTTTGGCGTGTATCCCACTCCGCCATGCCCCCTTCCAGGTGTTAGACCCCTTGAAACATATTTTCCATCACTTTTCTGGTTCTTGAAGTTTTGAAAGTTTGCCTGCCCATTGAAGTCTATTGCGGTTCGCAAAGTTTGCGCAAACACAAACTTTTTCGGAAGTTCACGTTCGAGGTTCGCAAACCTAAAATCGGAGGTTCGAGCCATCACTAGTTATAAGCTGCAATCCTTGAGTTGGGCTTTACAGCCCTGAGCTAAGCTGTGTTAGCTGAATGTGTGGCTGTCTGGAGATAACTGTCAGTCAGTCTATATTGGGCATTTGTCAAGCATGTTTGCAGACCTTGATGGGAGAGATAAATGGAATGTTAAGTGAGCAGGAAGACAGTATTTAGCAGCCACCAGTTGTAAAAGATCACTTAGCAAGACCACTAAGTGCTTCTGAATAAACACAGAGTGCTGGGTGACCTGTACCTAGGACCAGAAAAAAGGCCCTCTATTATCCTACCACTACTGAATTTAAAAAGCAGGCGCATGGAAACTGCAGCAAAAAACAAGCCATTGGCCAGAGCAACAGATGAGGTTTCAGCTGTTAAAGTGATCCTGAGACGAAGTTTGGGATCAAAATCAGATACTTGCCTTATAGTGGACCTGAACTCTTGCACAGACACAAGGAAAACATAACAGAAATGCACCCTGTGTGTTTAGCCTGTGTAATTTCCCCTCATTTGTGTCTAATCACAAGTTGTCCCCTGTGTACATGACTGCCTATGGCAGATAAGCAGATAAGCCCATTTGAAAGCACAGGCTGTAAACAATACAATATGTATTTTAGGATTTGTATCAGCTGTACACACAGGGTAACACAGGGTTACTGCTGCTTGGCCAACAAGTGGATTTCCTCAGCTTTACCATCTCCCAGTCCGACACTGAATGGGGCCCTACGCAAGGTAGTAGATTTGGTGCCCCTTTGTAGTCCCTTTTGGTAAGCTGAAGTGGAGAGAGGTCAGAGAAGGTAGCCGGTGGGTCCCTTAAAACCCACTGGGCCACAGGCACCTGCCTAGGTTGCCTGGTGGATGATCCTGCTCTGTTCAAACCTCAGCAGTTACAATGCAATGCAGCTGATGAAATCCCATCACAGGCAGCGCGTTGCTAGAATCCCACACATTGACACGCACTGTGTTAGCTTCGTTACATTGCATACTGCCGCAAAGGTTGTTTTTGGTTGTGCTATAGGTACATTTAAATGCAATGCCCCAGTGTGAAACTAGCCAGGCAGAGTTTGGGACTGGATCCTTCAGGCAACAGGTTGGCCCGAGTTCTGTACAGGCTAGCGATTCAGTCTGTTTCTACGGGGGGAGGAAGGCAGACTGGCATATTACAGAAGGGGCGGGGAGAGGGAAAGAACAGTGCTCTTTGCTGATGATGATCTACCACGATTGCCAATGCAATGGAGAGTGGTCTGGGGCTGCTGTACACATGCTAGACTTCTGGGCGTAGCTCCCAACTGTCCCTTATTTGGAGTGACACTCCCTCTTTGGGACCCCCGTCCCTCTGTCTTACTCATTTGTCCCTCTTTCAGGACTGGTGTACAGCTCTGTGTATATATATTTATTTTTCTACTGAAAACTGTGTTTAAATGGCTCTAAACTATATTCCCATCCTTTAAATTGATATATATTTTATTTTCAAATGTTAATAGGAAGGAAAATGAATCGGGATAGAAGGACCAGTATGGTTTGAATTATAAAACAACATATTTTTCTTATGAAATCTTTCTGGTATGCTTGCCTTGGGGTGTGGTTAGGTGTCTGGCAGAGGTTTGGCTTAAGTTTCCCTCTTTCTTATCTGTAAAAGTTGGAAGGTGTGTTCTGGGTTTCTGGGTTATCACAATAAATCCCAAAGATTCTGCTTCTTCATGATGTAGCTGGGTACCCTGTAATTTACTCTAATCATGTAAGTGACAGCAGCTAATCAGGGGGCTTTTACACCTGATAATAACAAGTTCAGCCTCTCACAAGTGCCTGTGCAGCACTAACAAAGAAAAAAGTCTGTCTGGAGGAGGGTTTAACCCCATATTTAGTTCTGCTAAGTTTCTACATTCTGAAAGAATTATCAACTCTTGTTTTCAGCGGGAGGGAATTGGAATCCTCAATAAACCACAAGATAGTTTACATTTACTGGCCCCTGTAAGGAATCTGTTTGAACAAGGTGTGTATGGTGAAGGTGTATTACATTACAAAACCGTGGGAGAAGCGTAATTCCCCATGGCAGAAGCAAGTGTGAACTAGTGTCCTGTGGAATGTAAGGAACCTGTATGTCCCTTCACAACTGCTGCGTACCTCCCGTAACTCAGGCCACAACTACACTAACCTATCGGGGAACGTTCAGCGGTCCAATGAACTAGCGTTCCCTGATCCATCCTCCTAACCGTGGAAACACATGAAGGCACATGATGGGCGCGAATAATAGTTCAAACGATTGCAGCGCTTTGCGTGGGAGTCGTCATGGATCTTAAAGATCCGCTGTAACAGTCATTATCATCGTGCATTGCAAAGTGTAATTCACTTAATCGTGCACACATACCCACATCACAAGATCGCAGAAACAATCTCTTGTCGCGCAAAAAGTCATTTCCTGGAAAAAAATCTACATGGGTACGTTGCTTTAGACCAGACACTTTAAACACAAAAAGCTTTTTCAATATGTTCATAAAACTTCACACTCAATAACTGGTGGGGTAGTCTGGTGGTAACCAAGGGTGACCTAGGACATTTTTTCCATGTCCTGCACCTAGGACATTCTGAAATTATACCTTGCTCTGCAATTCCACCTTGTCCTGCATCTAGGAAATCCTGCAATTGTACCTTGTCCTGATCCTATGACATCCTGCTTTTTTCCTGAAACAAGGTAATCCAGCAGTCCTGAACCCAGGTTATCTTGCAAACATCCCCTGTTACATAGTTACATGGTTATTTGAGTTGAAAAAAAAAGCATTCTTCCATCAAGTTCAGCCAGAAAATAAAGTACAACAATAGCCTGCACCCTCACATATTCCTGTTGATCCAGAGGAAGGCAAAAAACCCTTACAAGGCATGGTCCAATTAGCCCCAAAAGGGGAGAAAATCCTTCCAGACTCCAGATGGCAATCAGATAAAATCCCTGGATCAACAACGCCGAGAATTACCTAGTAATTATAGCCATGGATATCTTTCAACGCAAGGAAAGCATCTAAGCCCCCCTTAAACGCAAATATAGAATTTGCCATTGCTACTTCCTGTGGCAACGCATTCCACATTTTAATCATTTTAATTACTGTAATGAACCCTTTCCTAAATAAATGCTAAAACTTTTTTCCTCCATGTGCAGATCATGTTGAGGAAGAAAGGGTTGTTTGACCTCTGTACTCGACAGAGGGAGCGATCTTGGCAATACCGATGTAAAGTATAGGCAGAGTATGTTAGTTGGTGCTGCTCCTTTAAAGGCCACTCTGGGTGGTAAAGATATCTGTAAAGGACAAGGGGGGGAAAGGAAGGGGAAGGGGACAGCGCACTCAATAGACAATTTGAGAAAACTGGTTAGCCAACCGTGGAATAATCTCACCTGAGATTCTTGCCGATTAGCCCATATGGGTTGGTCGGCTGAAGAGCTTTTGTCCCACTCAGAACCGGGGACCAGGTCTATCCAGCGATCTTCCTCCACAAGATGTACTGGCACATATGCTCCTCCGTCCACTGAACTTCAGTCCTGGATCAGATGTATTTCCACTCCTCGCAAATGCTACCTACCGCTATATTATGCATAGAAGTGTCTGCACGGAGGTGTCTTGGATGTGCAGGAGGAACCAAGTTTGTGCCTAGATTACTCCAACTGCTCTGTATGCTTTACACTTGTAAGCCACAGGCTGCAGGAGCTCTTGGAGCCAGGAGCTGGCTCGGTTTGTGTGAGGGGTGATGGCTGGGAGAAACTTCACTCTGCTCTTCAGTGCTCCGTGGGATGTTCAAAGTTTTGGAAATCTTTTTGTAGCCTAAGCCTGCTTTAAATTTCTCAATAATTTTATCCCTGACCTGTCTGGTGTGTTCTTTGGACTTGTGTTGTTGATCCCAATATTCTCTTAGACAACCTCTGAAGCCATCACAGAGCAGCTGTATTTGTACTGACATTAGATTACACACAGGTGCACTCTATTTAGTCAAATAGACCAAAGGGGGCTGAATAATTAAGAGTATGACACAACTGTAAACCTACCAAGACAAGGCCATCCACCTAAACTCACAGGCCGTACAAGGAGAGCGCTCATCAGAAATGCAGTGAAGAGGCCCATGGTGACTCTGGACGAGCTGCAGAGATCTACAGCTCAGGTGGGGGAATCTGTCCTTAGGACAACTATTAGTCGTGCACTGCACAAAGTTGGCCTTTATGGAAGAGTGGCAAGAAGAAAGCCATTGTTAACAGAAAAGCATAAGAAGTCCCGTTTGCAGTTTGCCACAAGCCATGTGGAGGACACAGCAACCATGTGGAAGAAGGTGCTCTGGTCAGATGAGACCAAAATAGAACTTTTTGGCCAAAATGCAAAACGCTATGTGTGGCGGAAAACTAACACTGCACATCACTCTGAACACACCATCCCCACTGTCAAATATGATGGTGGCAGCATCATGCTCTGGGGGTGCTTCTCTTCAGCAGGGACAGAAAAGCTGGTCAGAGTTGATGGGAAGATGGATGGAGACAAATACAGGGCAATCTTGGAAGAAAACCTCTTGGAGTCTGCAAAAGACTTGAGACTGGGGCGGAGGTTCACCTTCCAGCAGGACGACGACAATAAACATAAAGCCAGGGCAACAATGGAATGGTTTAAAACAAAACATATTCATGTGTTAGAATGGCCCAGTCAAAGTCCAGATCTAAATCCAATCGAGAATCTGTGGCAAGATCTGAAAACTGCTGTTCACAAACGCTGTCCAATACAAAGTATTGACTCAGGAGGCTGAATAATTACGCACACCCCACTTTGCATTTATTATTTTTTTTTTTTTTAAATGTTTGGAATCATATATGATTTTCGTTCCACTTCTCACATGTACACCACTTTATTTTTCTCGTGGAATTCCAATAAAATTGATTCATGTTTGTGACAGTAATATGACAAAATGTGGAAAACTTCAAGGGGGCCGAATACTTTTGCAAACCACTGTAAATTTATTTTTTTTCCTGAAATATTTGTTTAATTGACTCTGAAATTTTATTCCCATTCTTTAATTAAGTGGTTAAATTAAATTGATATATTTCTTATTATCAAATGTTAATATGAAGAAATATGAACCAGAACAGAAAGGACCAGTGTGGTTTGAATTATAAAACATTTTTTTAATGAAAACTTTATCATATGTGTGACTAGGGGTGTGTCAGGGGCGTGGTTAGGGGTGTGGCTTAAGTGTCCCTCTTTCTTATCTCAAAATGTTGGGAGGTATGGTGTTATAGTGGTCAGAGGACAACTGTGGCTGGCTATTGGTACAATACTTGAATCCTAAGTGCTGGTATATTGAACTTTATTGGAGTTGGACTTTGGGTAACCTTTATTTCAGTGCTCCACCTGACCTTAGAAAAGGTGCTATGAGTTTGGTGAAATTGCAAGCACAGCTACATGACGTACTTTTATTGTTCCCCTTTATTAACCACTTCACCACTGAGGGGTTTTACCCCCTGACCACCAGAGCAATTTTCACCTTTCAGCGCTCCTTCCATTCATTCGTCTATAACTTTATCATTACTTATCCCAATGAAATGAACTATATCTTGTTTTTTTCGCCACCAATTAGGCTTTCTTTAGGTAGGACATTATGCCAAGAATTATTTTATTCTAAATGTGTTTTAATGGGGAAATAGGAAAACATGTGGGAAAAAATTATTATTTTTCAGTTTTCGGCCATTATAGTTTTTAAATAAAGCATGCTACTGTAATTAAAACCCATGAAATGTATTAACCCATTTGTCCCGGTTATAAAACCATTTAAATTATGTCCCTATCACAATGTTTGGCGACAATATTTTATTTGGAAATAAAGGTGCATTTTTTTCAGTTTTGCATCCATCCCTAATTACAAGCCCGCAGTTTATAAAGTAACAGTGTTATACCCTCTTGACATAAATATTTAAAAAGTTCAGTCCCTAAGGTAACTATTTATGGTTGTTTTTTTTATTGTATTTTTTTTTTTTTTAATTACAAAAAAAAAATAAAAATTGGGGAGTGTGGGAGGTAATGAGTTAATTTATTGTGTAAATGTAATGTTTGAATATGTAAAATGCTTTTAGGGTGTAGTTTACTATTTAGCCACAAGATGGCCACAGAGTGTTTGTTTACATGCGACCTGTAAGCGTCCGGAAGGACGCTTACAGGAAGCAGTAGGAGGCTGGGAGACTCACAATGATCTCGCTGTTTCTGAAAGAAGCAGCAGATCATTGCGGGGGCTAGATCAACGAACGGGAATGGATTTTCCCGTTCATTGATCTCCGGGCGAGCGGGCGGCGACGTGCACGAGCGGCGGGAGCGCGGACAGCGGCGGTAGCGCGGAAGGTACGGATTTCTCCGTACCTGGTTTTTTAGGGGGGAAAAAAGGGACGGAGAAATTCGTACCGCTGGGGGTAAAGTGGTTAATGACTGTTCTGGCCAAGTGCTCCTTACTGTCATAAATATCATTTTAAGTAACCATCGATACGTTACAGGTTTGTGAAAAGCGTACAATAATTGTGTAATCCGGCAAGTCCTTTCAGAACATTCCTTTATGTGTTTAAAGGGAACCGGATGTGAGAGGCATATAATGGAGGCTGCCATATTTATGTCCTTTTAAACAATACCGGCTGCCTGTCAGTCCTGCTGATCTCTTTGGCTGCAGTAGTGTCTGGATTACACACCTGAAACAAGCATGAGGCAAATCCAGTTAGACTTCAGTCAGACACCTCTGATCTGCATGTTTGTTCAGGGTGTATGGCTACAAGTATTACAGGCAGAGGATCAGCAGCACAGCCAGCCAATCTGCATTTAAAAAAAACTATAACATTTTTTTAGACCAGGGGCAGTCTGTTTGTACCTGTTACAGGTTTCCTTTTGTTTCAGTAACCTTTTCCACTAGAGCGATTGTGATTGCTGAATCGCAAAATTGCAAATCGCTAGTGATTTTTAAATCGCTAGAGTTGTTACTTTAACATAGAAATCACGAGAAGTATTTTCCACTACAGTGATTCGATTTGGAAATCGCTAATCGCAAATCGCAATCGCTTGCTGGAGCGATTTTTACAATGATAATGCAATGCAAATGAAAATCACAAATCGCAATCGCATAACAGAATTAATGAAAAATCGCAATCACTGGCGTTTGTGATTTGTGATTGCGATTGCTAGTGGAAAAGGGCCCAAAAGGGATTGAACTGCAGAGTGCTAGAGTCTGTACCCTCTTTTCCTGTATAACCTCAGAACTCATTACAACAGACTGACTACGATACTTGCCTCCTAGGCCCGACAAAAGCCTCCTGAGGTACTTGTGCCACGTGTTGAGAACCCAGGGCCCACATAAGTAGTTTTTCCTTTCTGATTTCTGTGGCTTAAGCTGAACCACTGACTACCCCCCTTCATCCTTCTGAAAGGTTACTACAGACATAATTACAGTTGTCCAGATAATTCCAGCTTAGAGATAAGTGCTGCTGCTCACCCACTCACTGACTTCTTCCATACCCAATAATGCAGCACTGCAGCTTAGTCATCTAGAGGTTGCTGACCATTTAAAGGTTCTAGGGTCGTGGGACTTGCAGCATTATCACCAATGTCCATTGGATAGAAGTCCCTCTCTCCTAAATCTTATTCCCAGCTCGCACAGGACGGATTAAGAACTGACCCGTGTAAAAAATGATCCTTAAAACAGATCAGTTTGTATTGTGCATCAGTTTTTGATCCGTGACCCTCCGTTCCATCGATCTGGAAAAATCGATCCCTCCCCAAACTTGTAGTCCATTCCAAAGGAGCAATGTAAACGGATCCAATTGGTTAACATAGGATCCTTTCACATCCGTTAGGATCAGTTCCATTACAGTCCGCTAAACAGACCATTTCTTATGCCAGTGTGAACTGGGCCTTAAAGGGAACCTGAAGCCATCTTCTGTAATAAACAATGGCAGTTGCCTGGCTCCTGTGCTGATGCTCTGCCTCTAAAAGGTGCGTACACACGCACTACTTCCGCCAATGACGGGTCCAATAGACCCTTCCGCTGGGCAGACGTTCAGCCGACAGCGCGTGTGTATGCGCTGTCGCAGGGGCGTAACTAGAAATCACTGGGCCCCCCTGCGAAACTTTGGGTGTGGCCCCTCCCCCTTGTTTTCTGTACAGGTAAACTGTTTCTCTACAGGTAAACTGAGAACCATTTTTTTTTAAATTTTTAGTGCACACATGAGTGTGTTTTCCCCCTGCAGATAAAAACAGACAGCAGTGAAGCACTGCAGGCATT
The DNA here is from genome assembly GCF_040937935.1 of Hyperolius riggenbachi. NCBI lineage: Eukaryota > Metazoa > Chordata > Amphibia > Anura > Hyperoliidae > Hyperolius > Hyperolius riggenbachi. The sequence goes on from NC_090657.1 coordinate 70,214,548, forward strand.
TTCTCTATCAACTACATTAGTTTCTGTGATAAAACGTACATGTTTTCACACATACAGACACACATGGGGCTTGATTCACTAATATATCAATTTAAAGGATAGGAATAAAGTTTAGAGTCAAACACATTTATAATTCAAACCACACTGGTCCTTTCCATCCTGGTTCATTTTCCTTCATATTATCATTTTAAAATTAGTAATGTATCAATTTAAAGGATAGGAATAAAGTCAAACACATTTCGCTAATGTCCACACATACAGACACACATGGGGTTTGATTCACTAACTGTTATCAAGGCCATGCTATGCGATTCGTGTGAGATTGCCGCGATTTTTTACATGTAAATTTTTTTCCCGTCCAAATTTTCGCGTTCGTTTGTGAAAAGTAACATTTGCACGCAAAAAAATTTACATGCAAAAATCGCGGCAAACTCACGCGAATCACATAGCGCAGGCTTGATAACAGTTATCACACTTTAGTGAATCAAGCCCATGGTGTGCAGAAAACTGATAGGCGAGTGTGCACCCAACCACAGCTTATTACACTTACTCTGTCCATCTCTGATGGAGCAGAACTGGCTGAGCAGACTTCTCTAGCATCACTACAATACACAGCCCTTGAAGAAGGGGTGGAGAGGCTGGGGGCAAAACAGTGCTGTACACAAGAGCCTGCTGTACACTAAATAGGGACTCTCTACAAATCTTTGTATGATTCGTTATCAGTGGCTGAGCAGATGCAGTCATTAGAACAAATGTGCAGAAAGTAGAAAGTGTTTTCTCGCCATGCCCTTAGCTGTCGGTCTCTTAGGACAGGGAAAATAAACTTATCACCCTACGGGGCCCCCTGCAGCTTCTGGGCCCCCCTACGGCTGCATCCCTTGCAGGGTCTATTGTTACGCCCCTGCGCTGTCCGCAGACTGATAAGGCTGTTTCTGAACGATCTGGTGAGCGGCGATCAGCGCGTCAATCCCCGCTGAATGCCACCTCCGATCCACGGTGGATTGACGCACATGGAGGCAGAACTGCAGCTCAACGCTCTGCCTCCATGGGCAGCAAAATCCACAATTCGTGTCGTGGATTTTGCAGAGAGTATTTCTGGGGTATAAACCGCTCGTTTTGCTGCGGGGATGCGGCAGTTCAGCATTACCTATAGTGCTTTACATAAATACTAGTTAAAAACTGAAATTTAAACTCACTTCAGAGTTTCTTTAATAAGGATATGCCTTAACCCTTCCCCCATAGTCCATTATGGATAAGCGTTTAAACAAGTATAGAAAGACCTTGATTTAATTATTCGTGGCTGACACTAGTCATTATTCGATTCCCAGGGGTCAAGTAGAGAAATGTTGCCTTTTGGGAAAGAAGGTGTGGCTAAGCTGCCAATGAGGATGTTGGAGGATGGAGGGTTTGAAGAGGGAAGCCAGCGCCACAGTGCTGGTCATGTGACTGTGTGGATAACAAGAAAATGGTATTTCTACATTTTGCACTTAAAAAAACAAAAACAAAACATTTATGCCTATGGTAAAAGACTTCTGGTGGGATGGGAAATCTTCAATAATAATAGTGCCTGGAGAGGGACTTTAGTTTGACTTCATAAAATCAAAATTGTATTTATTTTACTCTTGTACTAGTGTAAAGTTAGCAGTTGGCAATAATGGCTTTCAAGGAAAAAAAACATTTTTCCCCCCATTAACAGATGCCCTTGGGGAGCGACTATTTTAGCTGCTATTTGCTGTAATGCAGCACCTTGTGGTATTGTGGCAGATGCAGCTTCTAAATGTAGAGCGATGACAGCCAAGTTCCTGTAAGGTCAGGTAGCCACGGACATTCAGAGAACACATAAGGCTTTAGTTGAGATACTCTTTCCTTCTATTAATATGTTCCACTTCCTGTCACATGACAAGGTCATTCTTTCACATCAAATACTGATTATTTGCATCAACTTTTGGCCTTGGCTAGCACCCATTAGGTGCATTTAAAGGACAACTAACCTGGCATATGTATTTCCTTTTAAACAATACCAGTTGCCGGGCATCCTGCTGATCTTTCTGCCATGTCTGTTCCACAGATCAGATTTTCATCCGTGCAGTGTGAACCGGGCCCAATCCTTCCCTTTCAGGACCTTTTTTTCCAACTGCAATGGCAATTGCATGCTAGGTACAATTTCTATCTATCAGTGCATGCGCATGAAATGTGCAATTCATGCGCATGAAATTTTATATTCAGAAGGGGGTTAACTACTTCGGGATCACCTATAGTAAAATCTATTCCGCATGTAGATTTTACTACACTGTCTCCATCAGAATCAGAATCATTTATTTCGCCAAGCATGACTGGGTCATGCCCGGAATTATTCTTGGCACAATACATATAGCCCAGGGAGAGACATAGGTGGAAAGAGACATAAATAGATAGCAGCGACAGCAAAGGCATCAAGTATACATTACAACATTCCAATATAACAAAAATAACAAAATATGCATCACAGTCCCCAGTGCGACCTGAGGTGTCTAGCAGTTAGTCTTATGGGCCAGTTGGTCCGGTCAGCTGATCAGCCGTCGCATGGCCGGCCCCGCAGTCCGTTGGTAGTACGGTAGTATGTGGAGAGAATTTAGGAGGTTGACCGCTGAGGGGAAGAAGGAATTCCTATGTCTCGCAGTTTTTGTGTAGATGGCCCGTAGCCTCCGGCCCAGTGGCAGCCGGCTGAAGTAGCAGTGGCCTGGGTGTGAGGGATCGTTGGCAATCCTCAGCGCCCTGGATTTCAGCCTTTTGTTGTGTAATAGGGCAAGTGAGGGGAGGGGGCACCCAATGATCCTCTCCGCCGACCTGATGACCCGCTGTAATATGTCCTTGTCGCTGGTGGTGGCGCCGGCATACCAGACCAGGATGGAAGAGCAGAGGATCGACTCGATGGTGGCGGAGTAGAAGCTGGTTAGAATTACTTGAGTCATGCCGAACTTCCTCAGCTGACGGAGGAAATAAAGTCTCTGTTGGGCTTTCCGTTGGGTGGCAGTGATGTTGGGCTTCCAGCTTAGGTCACTGGAGATGGTAGTACCTAGGAGCCGGGCAAAGGGCACCCTGGCTACCTCAGTGCTGTCAATATAAATTGGAGGTGGGGTGTGAGCAGACTTTCTGAAGTCAATAATTAGTTCAACTGTTTTTGTGGTGTTAAGCACCAGCCTGTTCTCCTTGCTCCAGTTGCAGATTCTCTCCACCTGCTGACGATACTCCTGGACATTATCCTTGGTGACAAGGCCAATGATGGTGGTGTCATCAGCAAACTTGATGACCTTGACAGAGTCTGCCTCAGATCTGCAGCTGTTCGTGTAGAGGGAGAACAGCAGTGATGACAGGACGCAGCCCTGAGGAGCACCTGTGTTCGTGGTTGCAGCTTGGGAGTAGATATCGCCAAGTCTGACGACTTGGGACCTGTTGGTGAGAAAGTCCGTGATCCAGAGTTGTAGGCTTGGGTGGACTTCAAGTTCAGCCAGGTCCCGTTGGAGAATGCGTGGGCAGATGGTATTGAAGGCCGAGCTGAAGTCCAGGAGTAGTATCCTAGCGTACGTGTCTGGCCTGTCAAGGTGGTCGTTGATGAGTTCCAGACAGATGTTGATTGCATCATCGGTGGACCTGTTCGCCCTGTAGGCAAACTGGTAGGGGTCTAGGTGAGGCGATGTGGAGAGCTTAAGGTGGGCTACGACCGCCCGCTCCATGGTTTTCATGATGACGGACGTCAGGGCCATGGGCCTAAAGTTGTTAAGTTCGGAGACCCCTTGTTTCTTGGGGACAGGTATGATGGTGGACCTCTTGAAGCATGCGGGGACCTTGCCTATCTCTAGAGACTTGGTGAATATGGCAGAGAGGATGGGAGCAAGTTGCCGACAGCAGGTTTTTAGGCAGGCTGGAGATACTCCATCGGGGCTGGAGGCTTTCCTGGCATTTAGTGTTGATAGGAGGCGCATGACCTCAGCCTCACTCACCACCGAGGGAGAGGGCAGGCTACGGATGTTTGCAGGGCACAGAGGAGGGGGAGCCGGTGCCAGGTTTCCCTCCGGTGTTTCCTGGTTCTCGAACCTGCAGTAGAATCTGCTGAGTTCTTCCGCTAGTGTCAGGCTGGGTGTTGCATGCTGGGGTTGGGGCTTGTAGTTGGTGGCGGCCTTCAGTCCCTTCCATACAGCTCGTGAGTTGTTTGAGCATAGGTTGATTCTTATTCTCTCAGCGTACTCTTTTTTGGCAGCTCTCAGCTCCCGATTAAGGTCGTTTCTTGCCCTTCTGTAGTCCTCCTGGTTCCCGGACTTGTGTGCAGCCTCCTTGCATCTCCGCAGTTGGCATAGCTTGTTGGTGAACCACGGCTTGTTATTCGGATACACCTTGAAGGATTTTGTTGGTACACACGAGTCCTCGCAGAAACTGATGTATGAGGCAATGTTGTCCGCCCCTTCGTCCAGGTTTGGCGTTTCCAGGGACTTCCAGTCGGTGCATTCAAAACATGCTTGAAGTTTCAGTTTGGCCTCGTCTGACCACACCTTGGTGGACTTGGCGATCGGTTTAGCTGATTCTAGGCGTCTCCTGTAGGTAGGGATAAGATGGATGAGACAGTGATCGGAGGAGCCAAGGGCTGCCCGTGGGACTGCTTTGTATGCCTTCCATCACACGGGACACAATCGCGCATCCTCTATGGCACTAAATTCAGCTGTTTAACAACAGCTGAGCTCCGTACCATGGTCAGGAGCCAATTTCATTGGCTCCTGACCCTGTGATCATTGTAAGCCAATCAGTGATCACAAAGAAAAAAAAGTTCTGGTCCTTAAAGGATACATGAGGTACACCTATGAAAGAAAAGCTTCACTCACCTAGGGTTTCTTTTAGACCCTAGAAATCTATTAGGGCCCACACTGAAATTCCACTGTTTCCCACACTGCCACTGTCCCCTTCCTAATGCTGGGATTACACCATACAGTTTTCGGTTACATTCTTCTGTTAGATTTTTCTGTTAGATTTTCTGTTAGAATGCATAATTAGAATATTTTCTGTAGAGAATGGTCATTATCTCTGCATCTCTCTGGTGCATTGTCTTCTGGTCATCTCCTGCTGAGTAGAACAATGCCTAATTGCTCGGCAGATAGATGGTAAGATAGATACATTTCCAACATGTTGAACTTATGCTACGAATACACGGTACGTTTAATACCGTGTAATTGAGCCGCTGGATCGATTCCGGCGCGTCCCCGCGGGCGCCTGGATCGATTCCCGCTCGTCCCAGCGGGCGCTTCTTATCTTCTCGTTTTCTTCCATTGTCCTGCCCGCGATATCGAGCGCGGAATCGATTCAGCGGGTGATCGGACACGTTGGATTTTATCAATCCAGCCATCAGCGGCTCGATTACACGGTACAAAAACGTACCGTGTATTCCTAGCATTAGAGAATCTAACAGAAAAATCTAACAGAAAATTGTATGGTGTAATCCCAGCATTAGACCCGTGGCTGGGTCATAGTCTTCTGCACATGCACGGGAGCACCATACATGATTGCCCTCCCATAGCCAGGAGCGCTCTTTGCATGCACAGTTCAAGTTGTAGTGAACTGTGCAAGTGCAGAGCGCTCCCAGCCGTAACAGCGTGATCAAAATAAGCTTAACTGAGCATGTGCAGAAGACCACAACCCAGCCGCAAGTCGGGATCTAACTAAGGGGACAGCGGAACTTTGGGATGGGACCTGATAGTCTTTTAGGGGCTGGAAGAACCCTCAGGTGAAAAAACCTTTTCTTCCATAGGTTTGCCTCATTTGCCACCAGAGCTGTGTGGTCCCCAGTCAGTTAGGGACAGTTCACATGGACATCTACATGGCATTAAATTACAGCGGCATGGTGCTCGTCCATTCAAGGGGATGGACAGCCGCCATCACAATTGTTTACCATAGTTCGCACCAATTCTGACAAAATGCAATACATTTCCTGAACGCCGCCGAAGGTTGCCAAATGTTTTCCTGTTTGTGAGCAGAGAAGCATTTGACCAAGAAGCAGCAGAAGCAGCAAGTTAGAATAACACGATCAGCTACAACGCAGTACTACAGGCCCATAGAACTTTATGGGCAGTACGTTGACATGCAGAATTATACTTTAATGCAAAGCGTGAATGCACCCGAAAGGAGGCTCTTGTGCACATCTCCTTTCCTTCACACACAAGTGCTTCCTTTTAGTGAGCATGAGGCGTTTGTGAACTTTGCTCGTTCGCCGTGATGGCCTCTTCTGGTCAGCTAGCTCAGAGTCAGATAATTAAAGGGGGCTGGAACAATGGAAATGGGGGACTATGCGCTCACAACTTGGCCACTTCTTATAAGGTAAAGGAACACAGTACTACGTTTTTAGATTATAATGTGTTTTTTCTTTAGGCACCCATTAAACCGCTTTGGGACCACCTGCTTTTCACACTCTTGCTGAGATCAGGCACACTTGATTTTGTTCAAGCAAAACCATTGCTTCTGATGATCTTAGCCACAAAGCTAACGTGTAAGCTGGTGTCTCCCGATGTCACTGGCCTCATTTTCAACAATCCGTTACGATAGATCACGGTCTCCAAGCTTGAGACGAAGTGGTCTGTTTGCCGCAATGCGTGTGAGGTGGGGTATTGTTGTCACAGTGGACTTCAGGGTGGGTCAATCTTTTCTTTATCACTGTTTATTTGTGACAAAGTGACATTGCAGCAAAATAACACGTATGATATAATGAATTTTATGTGTAGTACGGACCAATAATAGAACATTAGTAGCAAAGAAAACAGTCATTTTTTTTAATTTTCAGTTATATGGCTTTTTTTTAATATAACATTGCATCATGCTGTCATATTTGCGATTTACAAACTATACTCAGTATTTTAAACTAAGAAACAGAGAAGAGCTAATGACCCTTTGAACTTCCCTGCTGTGAAACCTTATCTGAAACCGTCTCTCACTGTTTCTTTGATGTATAAAGGCTTCAGAAAACAGGACTGTATTCAACCAAGTTGGGTTGAAGAGCTCAGAGCAGCTCTTTAGCATAGATAACAACTGAAGTTTCTTAACTCTTCCTGTACTGGGAAAAACATTACTTTTCTTTTCTACTAATGTTCTAGCACTTAAGTTGGCCAAACACTTATAGATTTGTAGCAGTTTTGACCATCAGATTTCTGTCAGATGCCTGACAAATCGAATCTGACAGGAATCTATCTGATGTGTGCCAAACAGTAGGAACAGATTTCCAATAGATTTCAGAATGTTTATGATATTGGTGACCACCTCTCTGCACCTTAAAGTGAACCTGAGCCGAAGCTCGGGTTCAAAATCCACACTTACCATAGAAAGAGGGAAGCCTCAGGATCCTAATAAGGCTTCTTTCCATTCTTACCTGCCCCCCGTTGCTGAGCGCGGCCTCCTGTTGCTGAGCACACGGCCACAAAGCTCCTCTTCCTGGTTTGTGTGTGGGAAATGGCGCTCGAGACCGCATGCAAAATAGCATGGAGCCCCAGGTTGCGTGCTACGGCACATGCGCGAGCGTGCTCAGTCGGCTATCAGGTGCGCTTGAACTAGCAAGAGGAGCTGCGGGCCCAAATGTGATTAGCAACAATGCATTGTAACTCATCTTTGGGGGGGGGGGATGGGGATTGCGCTCAGCAACGGGGGACCAGGGACTAGTGAGGGAAGCCTCAATGGGATCCTGAGGCTTCCCTCTCTTTAGGTAAGTATCTGATTTTGTACCCGATCTTCGGCTCGGGTACACTTTAATGCAACTCACTGATTTATGTTTTTACTGCATCAGGTGAATGACAAGTTTTTCAAATCTTGATTTTTTTTAATTTTTCATCTGTTCCCTGCACTCAGAAGAGTTTCTTAGCCATACAGGAGTTTTATCAGCTCTAATTAGTTTTAGCCATACAGGAGTTTTATCAGCTCTAATTCGTTATCAGTTAGTGTGATGCTACAGCCAGACTGCAGAGAAACTCATTTAGGCTCGGTCCTCATTTGTCCTGTTCCAGATCGGATCCATACCAAATGGATCAGTATTTCTGAAAAACTGATCCATTTGACACGGATCCGATCTGGATGTCTACGCATGTACCATGTCAACGCGTCAATTGCGTCAGTACATACGCATCGGCTGCTCACCTGTCTCCCCGCCACTCGGCCCCTTCCACAGCCTGGAGGCTAGCAGAAGCATTGCTCTCCGTGGGCTGCAACAGGCCAATTCTGCCTAGCAACAGGGAGAATTTTCATTGGTTCAACATGAACCAATGAGAATTCTGCCTGTTGCTGAAGATTCCCATTGGCCTATTGCAGCCCAATGGAGAATCCCCATGCTTCTGTCGGCCTCCGGCTCTTTAGAATAAACCGAGCGGTAGTGATGGACGTGTGAGTATGATGTCACGACGGCGACGATGCAACTGAAACTGGCGACGCGGAAGTGGCCACTAGCCTAGTGAGAGCGGACAGTGTCCGTTCTCATAGCCTTGCATTGGACACGACCAGCCCGGGAGAAAAGTGTCAAATTCGGACTCTCCATGACGATTTCTTTCCGTGCATCACGGATCCGTGTGCGGAGTGGAAGCGGGTCCTATTTTTAACATAGGATTCACTTCCTGCGTTTCTGCAGAGCTTTGAAAAACGTATCCCACGGATACGTTTTTAAAACAAGTGTGAACCCGGCCCTTAGAGCCCTGGACTCTTAACCCTTACAGTAAGAAAATAGAAAGGAAAAAAAAAATCACAGGATAATCCTAGTTCGCTTGGGACTGTACATACATAATCATCATACATATCACTTCAGGTACCCTTGAAACACATGCACAAAGAATGCCCTCTGTACAACTGCGCAGCACCTTGCGTTTATAAGTGGCCCAAAGTCTAGCCTCCAGAAACCAAAATGTTTGCAGCTAGGCTGTCAGCATGAAACCCTGTTCTAGAATTCTAAAACCTGAATTCCAGCAATAAACAAAGCTTGTGACTGGGCAAGCTTACTTAGTAACGAGAAAGACAGAGGACGACTACTGCCATAATTTTATACCCCCACCCCGCAAGAGGCTCAAAACTAACCCCCTACTACATGGAACTGATTGGGCTGAAGCAAATTGCCAAAATGAACTGACTCAGACCTGAACAGCGGCACAGTTTGGGAGCTCAAAATCAGGGATAACCTTAGAGTCTGAAACAAATGTGAGGTGAGGGGTCACTTAAAAACATCAGCTCGACACAGTGGCATAGTTAGACACTATGGGGTCCCATAGCAACATTTTCATGGGGCCATCAGATTTAGGCACTCTTCAGCAATGCCACCTGCCCCTACCCTCTGGATATAAGTTGACTGGGCAATTTACATTTCCATGCAATGTGCACTGGATATAGTCAGAGGGTGGAGAAACAATAGAGAACACATCAAGTACCACATAGGCCCCCTCTTCTTCAGGGCCCCATTGCAGTTGCTATGGCTGCTATGCCTATTGATGCGCCCCTGGCTCGTCAGGTAAAAAAAAGTATCCTAAAGCAAGATGTCAACCGCTGGGAAACAAGAGACAGCAGATTCTGCAGTTCAGGCCAGCAAAGTGACATTACACGGTGCAGTGATAAAATGACGTTATTTACAAATGTAGACTGTGGCAGAGAGTACAAAGTGCAGGAAAGTTTGGTTAGGATTGCTTGACGTGCTGTGTCATACAGAGATTTGTAGCAGTAGCAGATTGCTAAAGCATCTGCAGCTCAGTTGCGGTTGTGGTTTCCCCACCCACCAGCAGCTCCCATGTACGTGTGTTCGAAGGTTAAAGTGGTGTAATGGCTGCACAGCATCAGATCAACATCAGTACCACTAGGCAGGCAGCATCTAACCACTCCGGTGGCAGGTTTTCCAATGCAGCCACCAACTAGTTTAGACTCTGTACATAAATAGCCTCACCCATGTATAAGAGTGAAATGACAGTTGACAGTCACTGGGCAGCAGAACTCTGCAGTGACTGCATAATTTGACTGCCCATCTGAAATAATCCTTATTAAAGGACCACTATTGCGAAAAAGTGTAGAATTTAAAATACATGTAAACACATACAAGTAAGAAGTATGTTTCTTCCAGAGTAAAATGAACATTAAATTACTTACAGTAGGTAGTAGACATGTGACAGAACCGATAGGTTTTGGACTAGCCCATCTCCTCATAGGGGATTCTTATAGCATGGCTTTTATTCTTTAAAAACACACTCCCTGAAAAGGATTTATACAAAGATGCTGGCCAGCCTCCCTGCTTGTTGCAGTTTTTTGGCAGTTGGACAGAGCAACTGCCAATTCACTAAGTTCTTTTAAGAATAAAGAAAACACTGAGAATCCCCCATGAGGAGATGAGATGGTCTAAAACCTGTTGGTTCTGTCATATTTCTATTACCTACTGTAAGTGACAGGAACATAGGAGAGAAGTAATTTATGTCTCATTCTACTCCAGGAAAAATATACTTCTTATTTATATTTGTTTAATGTACTTTAAATGTTTCGTTTTTGGCAATAGTGGTCCTTTAAATGGCGTTGCTGCAATGTATGCTACCCCAGTAGCAGCTTGAGGCTAGCAGCACACTAGGCAGAATTGGTAGCGTTGCGGAAAATGCATGCGTTTCTGCACATAATGGAAGTCTATGGGCTGCATAAAAAACACAGGGCTGCCAGGCAATGTTCATTGTTTAAAATAAAGAAATAGGCCTCCATATCCCTCGCACTTCAGGTTCCCCTTAACAACTCTATTAGAAAAGTGATCTGCAAACTTGGCTCTCCAGCTGTTAAGGAACTACAAGTCCCACAATGCATTTGCTTTTATCCATCATGGCTGTGGCTGTCAGACTCCTGCAATGCATTGTGGGACTTGTAGTTCCTTAACAGCTGGAGAGCAGAGTTTGCAGATCACGACATTACAACAATCAAAAGTTAAACGGTGAGCGGTCTTCTGTATGCCTGGAAACTAATGACCCGTTTCTATCACAATTTCCATTTGAACCTATTTTCTGAAGAGAAACGATCAGTTAAAAGATGGATCTATGCTGCTGAAGAAAATACTTGCAGAAAATGATCGATCAGATTGTACAGTGTGTGGACACTGTGTGGCTGCACCCTGGTGAACCCATCTTTCTACTGCAATAAAATATATCAACAGGTGAGCAAGTGCATGAAGATGTGCTAGAATCTACTGAAAACTTAAAGATCCCTTTTGAATTGGTAGCACTGCAGGATTTGTGCACATCTCCCCCCTCCCCATACTGTATCATTACCTTGGGGTCCCCGGCGCCTTCGAATTTTTCAGGTTAAGCTGAGTCTTGTCAGCAGATCAAGCAGCACCCAGAAGCTAATGTATAGAATGTGTTCTGGAGGCTGCACATATCCTGGCAAGAACCTCCCCCACACCCAGACAGGAAACATCAGCCTAGTTAGCAGATTATGTTTTTGTAACTGGAGTGTGGAGGTGAATGAACTCTCTGCCTGCAGCCTTGTGGCTAGCTGCTGTGAGCTGGACCTCCTGGTGGTCATAGCAGCTCTATATCTCTGTGTAGCTGTCCTACCTACTGACCTTATGCAGAATCCACCCCTTCCTAATCTCTGCAAAACAAGCACTCAATGCAAAACATCCTGTTTTTAGCAGCAGAAGACAATGTTCTGCTAACGAGAAGACAAACAAGCTCTCTGTTATTACATGAATATTAATATTGTTATTAATATTAAGTATTTATATAGCGCTGACATCTTCCACACAGTGCTTCCCAGAGTCCTTAGTCATGTCAGTAAGGCCCGTTTTTCACGGACAGCTGAGCTGCACGCTTGTCAAGCATGTAGCCTCCCAACTGCTGGCCACGGGCTTCTTTTGGCTGCAGTTTTATGCAGCCGTATGCCAGTGTTTGGTAACACCAGGTGTCATAATTTGTAGTGATGTAGCGAACATTTCCGCAAAAGTTTGCGAACAGGCGAACCGCCGTAGATTTCAAGAGCCAGGTGAATTCTAACAACTATAGGGACTGTTTCTGGCCACCAAACGGATGGTAAAGTTGTTTAAAGGGCGCTAACACCTGGACAGTGCCAGTGGCATGCCGGAGGGGGATCCATGGCAAAAGTTCCACGAAAAATTACATTAAAAAAATTACATAATTTATGCATAGTTGTGTTTTAATCTCTAAAGGGCAGAAATCACACTACATTTCTAAATTTATCCGGTGTTTTTTTTTTGTTTTTTTACACTGAATGTCACTTCACTCAGGGTTTATGTTATGTGCTACAATCACTACAAAATATAGACCCTGCCGGTGAATACTTCTATACAGGGCAGTAGTGGATACTAGATGACAGTAGTGGTAGTGAAGGATTATTGGATTATCTAGTCGGTGCACTACTAAGACCAACACACCTGTCTAAGGCAGGGTTCACATTTGCGTTAGCAGTCCGGATTTTCCGGACCGGATCCGGAACGTATACTGTACAAACGGAACGGACGTTTGGCAATCTAATGATAGTCTATGGATGCGTACATACTCGTCCGTTCCACGCGGACCGGATACAGACACCGGACACTTTTCCAACTTGCTCTATTTTTCACGTACGTCGTATCCGGCCGCCGCACCCGGACCGGATCCTGACTGCACCATCCGCACAGCTGAAACCAATAAGAAACGGAAAGGACAAAACACACTGGCTATAATATCTGGACATTCTACCCACTTCCTATGCATTTTCTATGGTCATAGCGGCCATTTTGGATGTTGACGCATGGGCCCAGCGTTTGAGGAGTGGAGCAGCAGAGACTTGTGGTTGGAGATATTTGGCAGCATGTCGGACGAAGAGGTGAGGCCCTACACAGCTGAGGACCTGATTCTACAGGTGCAGCAGCTACCTGCCTTGTGGGACAAGGGGCACCAAGACCACAGCAATATCAGGCTGTGCAGAAAACTATGGCAGAAGATAGCCAAGTCGTACGTCGAGGGGTTTGATAACCTGAACCGCAAAAAAAAAAATGCAAGAGGGTATGTTGACTAGAAGTGTTTGGGGGGGGGGGGGGGGGGGCTTGTGGCTTCTCATTTGTGTTTAGTTTGATTGTGATGTATTCCACTTGATATTGATGTGTGTCACCTTGCCAACCCGCCCACATGTTGCCCACCCACCTGTGCCCTGCCACCTGTTGCCCACCTTTGGGCCCTGCCACCTGTGGCCCACCCACCTGTGCCATGGCCCACCCACCTCTTGCCCACCCACCTGTGGCCCTGCCACCTGTGGCCCACCCACCTGTGCCATGGCCCACCCACCTCTTGCCCACCCACCTGTTGCCCTGTGGCCCACCCACCTCTTGCCCACCCACCTGTGGCCCTGCCACCTTTTGCACTGTGGCCCACCCACCTGTGCCATGGCCCACCCACCTGTTGCCCTGCCACACCTTTGTAGCATGCGTGTCTGGGCCGCAAGTGCAATCCTGTGGCCTAGACACGCATGCTCTGCGCACATACAATATCCAGATTGCCCATTGAAAAGTTAAAACAACATTTTTATTACAAATTTTTAAATTTTATAACTTTGTACAACAAACGGTAAAAACAAACATTTTTATTACAAATGTTAACATTTTATAACTTTTTAACAACAAACGCTAAAAACAAAAAAAATATAACAACCGGTAAAAACAACAAAATATTCAGGCTCGTCCAGGACGGGTCTGGAAATAGTCTTTCATTTGGTCCCTGTTGCGGAGGGACACTGTCCTTGGCCTGGTGGCATACCTCCTCATCGGCAGTAGTGGAAGCACATTTGGGGGTTCTGGAGTGTCCTTTTCCTCCTGGAGCACAAAGTTATGGAGGATGCACGCTGCCTTCACCACGTCGACTGTGTTGGCCGGTTTCAACAGCATCGGCGTGTGGAACACCCTCCACTTTGACACCAAGATCCCAAATGTGCATTCCACCATTCTCCTTGCACGGCTCAACCAAGCGTTGAAGTGGAGCTGCCTGGCATCAAGGCCCTTGTCTGGGTACGGCCGCATCACATGGCTGGACAAGGCGAAGGCCTCGTCCCCCACAAACACATAGGGGTAGGCCAGTGCCCTTGTCCCAGGCCAGGGTCTGTCACCGGGTAGATGCAGTCTGCCTTCCTCCATCCACTGGCAAAGGGCCGTACGTTGGAAGATTCCAGAGTCATTGGAACTTCCGTACGACCCCACATCCACAAAGACAAACTTATAGTCCACATCCGCCACTGCCATTAGCACAATGCTGAAGTATTTTTTATGATTGAAATAATGGCTGCCACTCTTCGAGGGTTTCTGAATCCGGATGTGTTTGCCATCCAGCGCGCCAACACAATTGGGAAACTTGCACTGGGTCCAGAAGCCCCTGGCGATCTCCTCCCATTTGTGGGTGTCTGGCACTGGCATATATGTGGCCCTCAGTCTTCTCCAAAGGATTCTTGAGGTCCTCACGACGATGCCTGCCACCGTGCTCTTCCCAATGCGAAAAATGACACGTAGCGATGCATACGTTTGTCCAGTTGCGATGTACCTACAAGAGAAATAATCAAAATCAATTTTTTTATGTCTTTGCAGGTGAAAAGTACAAAGTTCGATGGCGTAGTATCAGGGACGCCTATGTGAAATGGCTACGGCTCAAAGGCAAGGAAGAAAGAAGCGGAAGTGGGGCCTCCCAACGCAAAGATTACCAATACGCTCAACAGTTGTCATTCCTACGTTCAAGCGTGGAACCGAGAGAGTAAGTACCACTATGGTGACCATGAACTGAGAAGGCATTGTATATGACGTTGACCAACTACTACCATGACTTTGACCATGTATTGACAAAACATTGTATATGATGTCGGTTGTCAAACCAATAATATCGTTTTTATTATCTACAGGACTCAAGACAATTTTGAGGAGGAGCACAGTACACCTCCGAGGAGGAGATCGATGATGAGGTGTTGGATAGCACATACGTCCCACCGCTCAGAAGGAGGAGGTCGTCTAGCACCGGCGTGCTAGATCTTTTGGAAGAGAATCAACCAATTGATCTGGACGTGATGGAACACACCCAAGATGTAGAGGTGCCGGGACCTAGTGACCAAGCTGTAGAAGAAATGGCAGAGTCCATTCAACCACAACAGCCACGCAGGGTAACGCCAACGCAACGCAGAGGCCGGGATGATGAACCTACCCCCCAAGTGAGTTGTCGAGTGCACCCTGGCCCCACCCCAACCCGAAGGGAGACTGAGGCTGAAATGTCTGGTGTGGTGTCTGGACTTTTGGGCATTTTACAAA
Organism: Hyperolius riggenbachi; assembly: GCF_040937935.1. Lineage (NCBI taxonomy): Eukaryota > Metazoa > Chordata > Amphibia > Anura > Hyperoliidae > Hyperolius > Hyperolius riggenbachi. Next base: position 70,229,825 of record NC_090657.1, read on the forward strand.
GCCATGAGGCCGTTATCACCAGGCAGCTGCAGGATGGGGACAGGGGACATTTAATCGAACAATACAGGCAACACATCGATTCCCTACAAAACGAGCTACGGGCTGTGCACAGTCATTACACAGAGGCATATAAAATGATGCACGAAGTACACAGGGCACAGTTCGATCAGCTGCGTGCGGAACATCACCAAGCAGTGGCACAGCTGCAGCAGATGATGCAGCAGATGCATCATCAAACTAGTGAAATGATGAAACTGCAGACACACCCGGCATTCCATACGGTCATGTCCCTCCTACCCTTTTTGGAGAAGGTGCCAAGTCACAATATGATGGCATGCCACACTAGTTTGCTGGATGCCATCAAACAGCATATGGAGACACCATTGATCCAACCGGCATCATTCAGACCTTCCACACCTCCATCGCTCCACTGGCAATCTTCTTCACAGTCATACACTGGCTACAGAGGAGTTCCGTTCACACCACTGTTGTCAGGGTCCAGCACTTCCACAACCAGCACCCAAGACAGTCCTGATTTCCAGCCACCATCTAGCATTTTCACAACAAGTGCTATCTACCCAAACATTTGAATCATCTCTTCATTATCTCCCTAGGACATAGCCTTCAAAACCTGTAAATACCAATGACTATATGGCTTCTGCTTATAGTCCTCTTGTTCCTGGACATGGTCCTCTGAACCCCTCTGAACCTTGGATGAAGGAGACCAGGGCAGGGCTTTAGCCAAGCCTTTTCCATGCCCTGTCTCCTTCATCCAAGGTTCAGAGGGGTTTAGAGGACCATGTCCAAGAACTTAGGTTTTTTTAAGTGCTTACATTTAGGGCCTGGTGTCCCTGAAAGACACTATACCTGGGTCACAAGTGTGCCTATAGCGCAGCTATGCCCTGCACCTTTGCACAAGCTATGTCCTGCACCTGTGCCGCACAAAGTTGGTTGGTCTTGTTCCTCACCCTCGGACATGGCCCTCAACCTTTCGAACCTTGGATGAAGGAGACCAGGACAGGGCTAGCCAAGACTTTCCCTGCCCTGTCTCCTTCATCCAAGGCTCAGAGGACCATGTCCAAATAGTTATGTTTTTTAAGTGCTTACAATTAGGGCCTGTTGTCCCCGAAAGACACTATACCTGGGTCACAAGTGTGCCTTTAGGGCAGCTATGCCCTGCACCTTTTGCACAAGCTATGTCCTACACCTGTGCCACACAAAGTTGGTTGTTCTTGTTCCTCACCCTTGGACATGGTTGGAACCTGGGATGAAGGAGACCAGGACAGGGCTAAGCAAAGACTTTTCCCTGCCCTGTCTCCTTCATCCCAGCTTCAGATTACCATGTCCAAGTAGTTATGTTTTTTATTTCCTTATCTACATAGGGCCTAGTGTCCTCCTCAAGGCACTACGACCATGATGTTGAAAAGTTGGCCTAGTGGCCCATTTGCATGTTTTTTTGAAAAATTTAGCACCATTACTGCAGTATTTCTTGTTGGCCTTGGTGGCCATATTGCACTGTTAATTAGCACTTGTAAATGTATCTCAATTTTTTTTTGGGGGGGGGAAGACCACAATGGACCAAGACCGGTCCGATGCACAACCGCACTCCCTTGGACATGGCCTTCTGATTCTGTGAGGCAGGAAACCTTTTACAACATGACATGGCATGGTTCAAAGTACACCTAGGCCTTGCCATGTCATGTTGACTTTCCTGTATCCCAGGATTTAAAGCCATGCCCAAGGGAGTCTATATACACACAACTATTGTCCATGACCATGCTATTGTACCATAGAACTGTTATTTATGTTTAGTCTTCCAAATTGGAAGCATGTTTTCATGTTGAAAAGTTATTTATCTTCAAATAAAAAATATTGTTTTTACGTACCTCAGCGTGATCAATAGCTGTTCTTGTGGTTTGACTGCTCTCCTGAACCTGGTATCCTCCTTCTTTAGGTCATCCTTCACCATCTCCAAGAGGTTATCAAACCTAGGAGATGGAAAGGAAGAAGCTGTAAAGTTTGCTGTGGGACAAGGTGTTAGGTGGAGCGTGGGGGAGGTGTGTTTAAAGGGGTTTGGGTGTTTTGTGGAGGGTGGGGGTGGTGTTTAGCTAGGTATACAGGGGTGAGGTGTTGTGGGGGTGAGGGAGGGGTGTTTAACTAGGTAAACAGGGGTGAGGTGTTGTGAGGGTGGGGTGTTTAGGGATGGTGCTGGGTGGTCTGTTTAGGTCTGGATGCTTACATGGGTATGGACATCCGGGTATAACTGTAGAACTTCTCTGGGTGTCGTCTCCGGTCCCGGTAGAGGCTCTGGAACTCTCCCTTCCTCTGCCTCCTCGCTAGTAGAGGGTGCACCCACCATCTCCTGCGAGGAGCACGCCTTCTTCCCACATAATATGTAAAAATCAAAAAGGAGACAATTCCAAGGTAAAATGAGTACAAAAAGACTGGATCCATGGTCCAAACTGCAGTCTCTATATCCAAGGATGGTCTCCACACGTCAGGCTGTCTCCAACAATGATCCCAGGGCTTCTGCAGACCTCCCAGACCCCAAGAATTTATATAGTCTGTTATCTCTTTAAAAAATGGATCCGGATATCAACCGGATCCCTAACGGATGAAAAAACCGATGCAAACGGAATGGATCCGGAACGGATCCGGAGTGCCACATGGAACGGATCCGGACATCAGTTCTGTTTTTTGCAAAAACGCAAGTGTGAACGGGGCCTATCAGCTAACGTGTGTGCTGGACACACAGAGCAGCAATATAACAAAAGCAAGAAAAGAAAAAAAAAATCAGTGCTTCACTACTAGGACAAGCAGACATGTCTCCAACAGCTAAAGTGCACTGGACAGTGGGCACAAAGAACAGCAATCCACACTAACAATGAGGAGGAGGGCCAGCGCATACCACAAAGGCTACATCTGAAATGACCAACAGCTCACATGTGCACCACCTCTAACAAGCTTTCTGCACACTTCACATTCAATTCAGATGCAAATCATGTGCATAACTAACTACTATTACTTACCATGCAAACCACGCAGGTCGCCTCGGTCACATGGCTCCGACATGTTAGATGTTTTTAGATACTTTTAGATACTTTTTAGATACTTAGATACTTTAGTCAGCTAGTTTTCTATTGCTGTAGCTGTTTCAGTTAAGTTTAGTTTTAGTTTAGCAATTTTTAGCCACAGGCTCTCCTGGTACCTGTTGCCGCTCCTGCTCCCGCCTCCGGACACACGGCGGCTCCCGGTCTGCACCCAGTGGATCTCCCTGGCTGCAACTACCCGGATCCTGGCTGTCGGTACCCCCAGCCTCCTGTTACCTGTCCGCTGCTCCTCTGGTTGCCCACATAGCCTGCCACTGCACCGGGTACCTCCTGCACTCCTGCTCTCGTCACACGGCGGCTCCTTCCGGACACTCGGCGGCTCCCGGACACAGCCCGTCGCTGCACCCAGTTGATCTCCCGGCTGCTACTCTCCGGATCCTGGCTGTCAGTACCCGCAGCCTCCTGAAACGTGTCTGCTGCTCCTCGGGTTCGCCCACATAGCCTACTGCTGCACCGGAAACCTGCTGCGCAGCGCTGCTCGCCGCCCCCGGCTGCTTCCCGGATAGACAAGCACCTCCTGCGACAGCATCCCTGACAACAGGCCTCGGTACTCCCCGAGGGAGTTCTCTTCCCTTGTCCTCATTGGGGTCTACATTCCTCCTGACGCATGCACAAAGACTGCCCTGCAAGTACTCAACGACTGTATCTCGTGGTGGGAAACAGCTCTCCCTGAGGCCCTTTTCATCATCTTGGTCGACTTCAATAAGGCGAACCTTCGGCACGTGAGGCCCCTCTACAAGCAGCACATCACCTGCCCTACCAGGAACTGTAACACCCTGGACCACTGTTACACGGTCCACAAAAACGCTTATAAGGCCATTCAAGGAGCCCCCCTGGGAAACTCTGACCACAACACAATACACCTGATCCCCACCTACAGGAGGCTCCTGGAGACATCAAAGCCCGTCACCAAAACTATTAAAAAGTGGACAGCAGATGCCAAACTGGAGCTCCAAGCTTGCTTTGAAACCACAGACTGGGGAACTCTGGAGGCACCCACCCTCTATGAATGGGCCGAGAATATCACCTCCTACATTAGCTTCTGTGAAGAAGCATGTATTCCGTCCAAGTCCTTCAGAGTCTACCCCAACAACAAGCCGTGGTTCAACGACAAGCTTCGCCGACTTCGGAAACGCAAAGAGGAAGCGCACAGGTCTGGCTCTTCAGAGTAATTCAGAGAGGCCAGGCTCGCTCTGAAAAAAGAATTGTGAGCGGCAAAGAGGGCCTACGCCGGGAAGCTGGGGCTCTGCCTCCATTCTACCAACACACGGGAGGTATGGAAAGGCCTGAGAGCAGCCACGAATTTCAAACCAGCATCCCAATCGGCGACCCCTAGCCAATGACTGGCGAAGGAGCTCAATGAGTTCTACTGTAGGTTTGAGCAAAACCACAACCAGCCCGTGGGTCATCCAGCATCGACCTCCCCCCCTCTGGTGAACTCGGCGCCCTGGCTCCTAGCGCTGTTCTGGAATCGGATGTACTCCGGCACCTCCGGAAGCTGAACCCCAGGAAATCTTCCGGCCTGGACGGTGTCGTCTACTTGCCTGCGAACCTGCGCCGATCAGCTAGCCCCTGTGCTCACCTCCCTTTTCAGGCAGTCACTATCTGACGGTACAGTCCCCTCCTGTCTAAAGAGGTCTATAATTGTACCAGTTCCGAAAAAAACAGGCAGTACCGAGCACAATAACTTCCGACCAGTGGCCCTAACCTCTAACATCATGAAGCTCCTCGAGCGGTTGGTCCTTGCCCACCTGAAGAGGTCCACGGACGCCCTTTTAGACCCGCTACAATTTGCATATAGGGCAAACAGATCTGTGGAGGATGCCATCAATGTCAGCATGGCATACATCACTGAGCACCTGGACAGCCTGGCCTCCTACGTCAGGATCCTGTTCCTAGACTTCAGCTCGGCGTTCAATATGATCTGCCCAGACATCCTGATCACCAACCTGACGCAGCTTGGAGTTGATCCTACTCTCCGAGCATGGATCAAGGACTTCCTGACTAATAGAACGCAACAGGTGAAGCTTGGCAACTACTACTCCAGCGTACGAACCACCAACACCGGGGCTCCACAAGGCTGTGTTCTGTCACCTCTACTGTTCTCCCTGTACACCAACAACTGCATCTTATACGCCGACTCTGTGAAAGTCATAAAATTTGCAGACACCCTTATCATTGGCCTAATTGGAAGCAACCGGGAGCACGAATATCGTAGCGAGGTCGAGAGAATAGACAACTGGTGCAGAGATAACAACCTAGTTCTCAACACAGCAAAGACTGTTGAACTGGTAGTAGATTTCAGGAGGAATCCCCCCCTCCGTCCGGTCATCATTGGAGGAACAGAAGTCTCTACTGTGTCATCGGTCTGGTTCCTCGGCACGACTCTCACTAACAACCTGAAATGGGAGCACAACACCACCAAAATTCAGAAGAAATCCCAGCAGAGGTTGTTCTTCCTGCGCCAACTGAAGAGATTCGGCATGCCCAAGGAACTGCTGACCAGCTTCTATACTGCCACTATAGAATCCATCCTCTGCTCCTCAGTCATTGTCTGGTACGGGGGCGCAACGGCCAGCGACAAACAGAAACTGTAGAGAGTCATAACTGATGCAGAGCGAATCATCGGGTCTCCGCTTTCGCCTCTTGATGTCATCCACTCGCTAGGTTGAGGAAGAGGGCCTCCATGATCTCCCAGGACCCCTCCCACCCTGGCAGCCACTACTTCAAGCTCCTCCCACTGGGACGTCGCTACAGGACTATTCCATCCAAAACCACCAGGCGGAAGAATACCTTCTTCCCCCAAGCTGTCCGTTTGCTGAACTCCAACCTCCCCCAGCCCTGCCTGCAGTTCTAACTGCCGGGTCAGCCAGCCCCGGACGCTGCCTGCCTTGGTTTTTATCCGAATATGAACTCGGGGCCCTTAACAGCATTTTATTTGTCTACTGCATTTTTATAACTTGTATGTGTTGTATGTCTGCCTACGTCGTCTATGCCATGTGTACCACAAATAATTCCGACTATAGCTCTGCTGTATTTGGCGAAATAAAACGGATTCTGATTCTGAAACGGTAAACTCAGGAATACAGGCTGGGAGCAGCTAACCTGGTAGTTACATACTAGCAAAATTATGAAAAGGGGGGAGGTAGCGCATCCCTTAAAACATGCTGCAATTGACTGGTTAATCGCTCACGCATGCACCACCTCTATTAGGCTGAAAATGCATGCCCTGCGTCCAAAACAAATGCTACATTTATTATACTATGGAGGAACTTTGGCTTTCACTATAGTTTGCATGCAAAGTATAATTTACTGGACACTTGCGCCACGGTGAAGCAAACCTCTGGGCAAGTGGCCTAACCTAAATTAAAAACAACATATGTATAACCTTGGGAGCAGCTAAGCAAAAATGTGTAACTTACATTTTAAGCTTATTAGAGGTGCTGCACATGTGAGCTGTTGGTCATTTCAGATGCACCCTTTGTGGTATGCGCTGGCCCTCTCCTCGCTGTCCATTAAAATGTGTTGAGAAACACTGCCCTAAAAGACTGGTAGCTGTAATTGCAGCAAAAGGTGGTTCTACAAAGTATTGACTCATGGGGTCTGAATAATTACGCACACCCCACTTTGCAGTTTTTTTTTTTTTAATGTTTGGAATCCTGTATGATTTTCGTACGACTTCTCAGTGTACACCACTTTGTATTGGGCTTTCACGTGGAATTCCAATAAAATTGATTCATGTTTGTGGCAGTAATATGACAAAATGTGGAAAACTTCAAGGGGGCCGAATACTTTTGCAAACCACTGTATGTATTATGATCCTTTCCTTTAGAGGAAGGAACAATTCAATCAAAAGGCTTTTCTGAGATACAGTTAGGCATTTAAATAAAGGGGGTGTAGGTAAAAACCTCATTCAGACCCTCTGGATTGAGTGTCCCCAGACGAGAGATCCATTTTGCTTCTAATTGACAAAGCTTTAAATCCAGGTTCCCCCCTCTAGGGCCCATCTTCCACTGTTGGATAACAAAATATTTTAAGCATGAAGTATCACCTCCATGTATTTCCCTGAAATGTTGGGATACCGGGGTATCTTTTGGATATTTCACATTGCCTATATGTTCAAGATACCCGTACGGAATTCCCCACAGGCACATGTATTGACCTGAGGAAGCGGCAGCAAGCCGAGAAACGCATTGTCAAAGTGCACCAATAAAAAACGAATCCAATCGTAAATATCCACTTGTTTATGTTTTCGATCAAACACCTATAAGGTAGGACGATTTAAACTCTCCATACCTTAGGGGAACGAACCTAGTCACTGTTTATTTCTATATATGGATATAGTAGTATACTAATTTCTAATATGATGTTATCCAGACCGGGCGCCTCCTAACCACTATATATCCTTTTTGGGAGTACGTCCCTTAGCGGAGGATCAAGCTTCAGAATTGACTAGTGTTTGCCAACAATTCTCTTAATTTCCTCTGATTGTTGAGAGAAAGTGTTAAGGTAGCCATACACTGGTCGATTTGCCATTAGATCGACCAGCTGACAGATCCCTATCTGATCGAATCTGATCAGAGAGGGATCGTATGGCTGCCTTTGCTGCAAACAGATTGTGAATCGATTTCAGCCTGAAACCGATCACAATCTGTGGAGCCGCCGCAGCCACCTGTCCCCCCCCCCCCCCCCCAGCGCATACATTACCTGACGCTGGCTCCCGGGCATCTTCTCCGCATCTTCTCCACGCTGCACCCGCTCCATCCCGGCGCTTACTGTGTCACTCCGTGACCAGGAAGTTCAAATAGAGCGCCCTCTATTTGAACTTCCTGGTCACTGCAGTGACAGGAAGCGCCGGGATGGAGCGGGTGCAGCGCGGAGAAGATGCGGAGAAGACGCCCGGGAGCCAGCGTCAGGTAATGTATACCTGATCGGATCGGCCGCCGCTAGCGACGCGCTCCCTACCCGCGGGCGATCGAGGGTAATTTCCCGCACGGCGCGATCGACGGACCGATCCGATTTCGGGAGGAAATCGGATCGGCGGGTGCATTTAGCGCGAACGATTGGCAGCAGATTCGATCCCAGGATCGAATTTGCTGTCAAAACGGCCGCGAATCGGGCCAGTGTATGGCCACCTTTAATCTGCATTATGCCTTCCTTGGGATTTGTTTCTCTATTCCTAGGGATTAGTACATCCTCCCTGTTTGTTTCCTGTGCTTTCTTCTGTGCTTGTTCAATTACATAATCTGGGTATCCTGTCTTTGAATCTTTTTTGGAGATTTGTACATTCAGAATCAAAATCTGTAATGCTTGAACAATTTCTTTGTGCACGAAGGTATTGTCCCTTGGGTATTCCCTTCTTTAAGGATACTGGGTGATGGCTCTGCCATGATAGGAGGGAGTTCGTGGATGTCGGTTTCCCATATATATTTAGGTTTCTAGCTTCCCTCCATCTGTTTTCATGATCTGTACATCCAGGAAGCTAAGTGTTTTCTGTTCGATTTCATATGTAGAGAACATACCAATGTTGTTTTGATTGAATGTCCCAACAAAGTCCACAGACAATGACCTGGAACCGTCCCACAGAATGAACACGTCATCTATGATACGGACCCCAGAACAGAACATGCGATGTGTACACCACTAACTCCTCCTCAAAAACAATGGTGTCCTCCCACCACCCCAAAAAAGGTTTGCACATGATGGGGCACACAATGTGCCCATCGCACAGCCTCTCTTTTGAAGATAGAACTTATTCTGAAAGAGGAAGTAGTTATGAGTGAGGATGTATCGTAGGAGGTCAATAATACATTTTGTATGCTCCTCAAGATGAATACTTCGAGATCTAAGGAAGTAATTCACTGTTTCAATGCCCATGTCATGTTTAATACTATTATACAGAGATTCAACGTCAAGACTCACCAACCATACATTCTCATTGATTGATATTCCCTGGAGTCTATTCAGTAGATCCATTGTGTCTCTAACATATGAAGGTAAACGCTTTACGAATGGTCTGAGGAAGAAATCCACAAACTGACTAATCCTTTCTGTGAGACAATTGTTGCCAGAGATTATCGGACGACCTGGAGAGTTTACCATGCTTTTATGTATCTTTGGCAATGGGCAAAATGTAGCAATAGTTGGATATTTCACCAACATGCAATTCAAGTCTTTTTTTTACTCAAGATTTGTCCATAGCTGTATTCAGCAGGTTTTCTAGTTCTTCATAAAAGCCTGTTGTTGGATTGCTTTTAAGTCTACCATAATGTTCTTTATTGTTCAACATTTCCATACACATTTTAGTATACGAATCTCTTTTCATAAGGACAATGTTGCCACCCTTATCTGATTTCTTAAAAATTACATCCTCATTTTTTCCTAATTCTTCTAAGGCATTTTGTTCATCCCTACTTAGATTATATCCTCTACCCCTCTCTTTCACCATTGACAGTTCTTCAAGGTCTTTTTCTGCTGTTTCTAGAAATATTTGAATTGGGGAGTATGAGCTGATTGATGGACAGAACTTAACTCTTCACTGTTAAATGACTTTCTGGTACACCCAGATTGATCTCACCCATTCTATTTTCCCTGTACACAAACAGCTGTACATCATCCACTGACTCTGTCAAGGTCATCAAGTTTGCGGATGATACCACCATCCTAGGTCTCATTGGAGAAGAAGGGGAGTTTGTATATCGTAGCGAGATTGAGCGGATCCTCAGGTGGTGCACGGACAACAGACTGGTACTAAACGCAGCAAAAACTGTGGAACTGATTGTGGACTTCAGAAGAAATGCCCCATCTCCCCATCCAGTCTACATTGATGGCACTGAGGTCTCCAGAGTACACAGCGCACGGTTCCTTGGCACCACCATCACTAAGAACTTAAGGTGGGATGTGAACACCTCCGTAACTCAAAAAAAAGCCCAGCAGAGACTGTTCTTCTTAAGGCAGCTGAGGAAGTTTGGAATGTCGCGGGAGCTAATGACTAGCTTCTACACGGCCACCATTGAGTCTGTCCTCTGCTCCTCCATCATTGTCTGGTACTCGGGGGCAAATACAAAGGACAAGCACAAACTTCAGAGGGTAATCAGCACCGCTGAGAAGATCATCGGGTCACCTCTGCCTCCCCTGGACCTCCTCCACACATCCAGAATGAGGTCCAGGGCCAACAGGATTACTGGCGACCAATCCCACCCAGGCAGTCACTTCTTCGACCCCCTGCCCTCAGGCCGCCGCTACAGGACCATCCCCACCAAAACCACCAGGCACAGAAACACCTTCTTCCCCCAGGCAGTTCTCCTACTCAACGACTGAGAGCGTGCTTGCCTGTAGTCCACACTGTCCCACTGTTCCACGTGTTAAAATCGTACCACGCTAACTCTGGCACAATGGGGCTGTTCAGTCACACTATGCTTTGGTTACTGTTATATCAGCCACACTATGCTTTGTACTGTTATTATCAATGTTGTTGTTATATTGTCGCTGTTTACTGTTGTATTCCTATGTTGTATTCCTATATTGTTGTTGTCATACTGTTGCATTCCTATGTAGCTACTACTGATGCTGTTAACACGCACTACCATCCATGTCTGCCATGTGTCCACAAATAATTCCGGGTGTGGCACCTGTCGCACTTGGCGAATAAAGCTGATTCTGATTCTGATTCTGATTCTGATTCTATTTTCTTCAAGGAGGTCATTTAGAATTTCCAGATTTCGTGCTTCGTTGTCAGCCTGTATTCTAGATTTCATAGTACATGAATTCATATATTTATATACAGCTAGTTTCCTCCCGAACAGATTTAGGTCTTTAATCGTCTCAAAAAGGTCAAAGTCAGCGGTAGGTACAAATGTCAGGCCCTTTGATAAAACAGAGATTTCTGCCTCATTCAATACATAATCGGTTAAATTAACAACTCTCATCAGGTCTCCCTCTGGTACCTTTACTACCATTCTTCTTCCTTTTTCCTGCGTTTGTATGCCCATTTCGTAATTTGCGTGGAGTAGTGAGGCCAGCGGGTTTCGGTTTTCTCCCCTTGCCTAAAAAAAATCTGTTTTGGTCTTGCTCCCAAATTGGGTGTCTTACCCTCTGATTCAGATTCCGTTTCTGTTTCAGTTGTTGGTGTATTGGGAGTCAGGCTTTTGGGGGACTTTTTCCAATTATATATATTAAATCTTTCCAATCCCTTGTGTATTTCTTATGTTTTTGGTTTCTTTATGAATCTGGACTTTTTTTGTAATTTTTCTCCTAATTGTTTAAAATCAGGATGTTCCTTATATTAAGTCACTTCTTTATGAGCTTCTGCAAGTTTTTTTTATTAATGGTTTCCAAGGTCTTAATTTCAAAGTCAGTTAGGCATGCCATCAACTCTAAAGTTTGTTTTGTCTTTGATTCATCCCAAATCTTCATGAATTCCGCATTTTTAGCATGAGAATGTGGTATACATAGATTCCTTAAACATCTTACTGTTATACCCTCCTTAATGTAGGTGTTAAAGCTGGAAACCTTCCACCAACTCTTGTTATGCTCTTTGTATATTCCAAAAATATTTTTAAAGGCTAATTCAATTTCAGATTCTGGAGTAGATGTAATGTTGTTTTAGGGGCTTCACCTGTACATGAAAAGATCTCCTTTGCTTCTGCTATCAAGACACAAGTCTGGAATACTATCAAGGAATCCTGACATACTTATGTAAATATATACTGAATCGACCCCCAGATAATTCACTTCTCTTACAGGATTAGGAGCCACATGCAATTCATTTTTTCTCCTAGGAGATAATGTATCATCTTCAATTTAAATTAACTTTTTTGCACTTTGCAATGGACAAAGTACCAAAAAGTAGGTGAAAAAGTACTGTCAAAATTATTTTGATTATTTATTTGTTTGCTGGGGGTGTACAAGTCCTTTTATTTACAAGTTGTGAAAATATAACTTAGGAGAAAACTCAGGTGAAAAAGTAAATTGCATATGGGCCCAATTAACTTTTTCACCTGAGTTATCTCCTAGGAGATGTTTTTCATCTTCTATTTAAACTAACTTTTTAGCATTTTACAATTGAAAAAGTACCCAAACGTTGGTGAAAAAGCACTATCAAATTTATTTTGAGCATTTTCTTGCTTTCTGGTGGCTTAAAGGGCATTTTATGACAAGTTGTGAAAATATCACCTGGGAGAAAACTCAGGAGAAAAAGTGAATTGCATATGGCCCTAGGTGTCAGAGTCACCTATAATCTTTAATCACCATTTACAAATTCTGATTTAATAGAAAAAACACAATTTTGATCCTATTGAGAAATGGTGTATGTACATTTAAAACATAACTTTTATTATTTCTAATAAGAACTTGTTTTCATAGTGACTCATTTATAAAATAAACGAGGAATGGCCTCATTATTTGGTGAGCATACAATTCTGCCATCCATGCAGATCTGTATGAATTAAACACATATACCTCGACTAATTTGCTTGATTACTCTCTAAATCATAAATAAACCCCACCACCAAACCAACATGTTTCAACCCCTCAATTGGAGCCATCATCAGGGAAAAGTGCTAAGTGCTAGGGTGCTAAGTGCAGTAGAGAAATAACATTGCAATCACATCATATAGAAAACAAAAAGTGAGAGCATCTGCTTTTCAGTCAGCAATCAATTGACCCATTTCCGGTGCAGCCTTATATTCTATCAGAGTAGGGCGGGATTCATTTGTACTGTACCGCCCACTTTAACATCCTTTCCATTGGTCAGTGATCCTTTCAATCAGACTGCCTTTCCAACACCCATTGTGAGCACTAGTAAGTTTCCGGCCTGTGCATGTGAGCAGCTGACCCCCTTCAGTCTCCAGTGAAAAAGGGGCCTAACTGCCCCTCAGAAGAGCTCCCAATGTAATAGGGCTATATTTGTTTCTGGCCATTTTGGTACTGCAGACAAGACACCGTTTGCCTCTTGTGTATAGGAAGATCATAACCTACGCGTTTACAGTCACCAATAACCAATAGATAGGTCATATGCAGAAACCATGTTGTTTCTCAAACTGAGATACAGAGATTATCACCAGGCCTGTCCTGCTATCTCTCCCAGCATATAGTACTGCAGAGTATGTGCAAGCAGAAGCAGCGCTGTTATCTCACCTCCTCTGCCTCACCTCTTGTCACCACTCAGCTCTCTCCTTAGTGCCCAGCATCTTCATCTTCTCACAGTGCACACAACGGGAGAAGCAGACACTTGGGGGTGAGTCTAGCAGTGACAGGAGGTTGAACTTCACTGGACGCTAGTGGTGCAGGTGAGAGAACAGCACGGCTTCTGGCAATATATGCTGGGGAGAGCACAGGAACAGGATGGGGGCCACTAACACCACCAGTGGAAGAGAGGGGGGGGGGGGCACCAGGGAAGCTTTATTTGGGGGATAGAGGGGGAAAAAAACACTAAGGGAGTTTTACTGGGGGGAAACCACTAAGGCTACAAGGAAAACTTCATTAGAAGGCGAGGGGGGAAACCACTAGACTACTTTAGGAAAGCTTTATTGGGGAGGGGGGAAACTGCTACACAACAGGGAAGCTCCTTTTTTAGGGGGGAGGGGGCACTAGACACGAGGGAAGCTTTATTGGGGAGGGAGTGGGGAAACCACTAGACACCAGTGAAGTTTTATAGAGGGGCATGACATGCATAAAATTGGGGCATGGCTTAGTGTCCCTTTCTCATGACTCCAAAAGTTGGGAGGTATGGCTATTGGAGGACACTCAAGGCTACATGTTCTGGGGGCTCCCTAGGGCTGGCTACCAACTAGAGGCAATGTATGCTTCATTGTGAGGTGATGCCTCCGATCGGGCTCGAGTATTTCCGCCCCAGTGGAGAGCCGCTTATTGGCCAGCGCTAGAAAAGGTAAATATTTACATGCCTACTTAGTGGCTTCTAGCGCTGTCACTGTGGGATGGAGGAGGATGGGTAAGCCTTGTTAGGATCCAGAGGCTTCCCCCTACCAAGGTAAGTATCCCCCAGAGTTTTTTTTTTTTCAATTACAGGTTTTCTTTAAGTCCCAGCAGGCTGAGCATAGCTACTTAAGATTGCACACTGTCCTATCATGTACACACTGTAGTTTTCTCAGATACACTGCTGCCAATCTGCTCATCTTTGTATAGTCTTCTATTGAGAGATGCACATTAAAGGGTTTGTGTATGCAGCTTTTTGCTTCCATATATGTGATCGTTTTTAATTATATACTGATTTAATTTATTAGCAAGGAGAACACTTACCTGTACCTTTAGAAGATGGACAGCTCATCTGTAATGAAAGCTGAGCACTAGGGATGATCAATGAGATGCAAATTGTTCTGAAATTATGCAATTTGTTATGCAAATGTAAACCTAGGTTTACATTTATTGGTCCATTTTCAAGCTGCATACATTTGCATCAACTCGGAACAATTTGCATATCTGTGACCTACTGAGCACCGACTCTCTAGGGCCCCCCAGCTGTTATATTGCACTCCATTCCATCACATCTTATGCAGAGCAATGAAACACTTCCTGATGTCTACAGCTTTATATATGGCAACCAAGGCAGATCAGCCACTGGCAGGAAGGATTAACCAGCTATTATTACTGTAAATAATGTAGCATAAACAAGGGGAGTCTGATGGTGCCTTCCTCCAGAATTATGAGGAGAACAGTTTGTCCTCTCTGTTGTAGAGCAGGTGCATGAGAGCATTCTGAGCTTCAAGTTTACGAGCCTTAACGAACTGCACATGCGCAGAATGCTCCTGGCCACTGGCCTGCTGTTGCTTATCTTTTAGAGCAGAGAGGAAGATCTGAGTTTAGGTCTGCTTAAAGGGAATGTCCGAGGAGAAAAAAAAAATCTAGTTACCAGCCCCTTGCAGCCGTCCTGTGCCCTCGCCGCAGCTCCGCTCTCCACCAGTGGCCCAGCGTCCCCATGCCGACTTTACCAGGTTGGCATCTACTGCACATGCGCGAGAGCTGCTCGCAGTCGCGCTGACATCATCTGGAGTGTTCTGTACAGGCGAGGTCAGCATATGCACTGGAGGGGACTCCCGGGCCTCTGGCTGGGAGCAGAGCTGGGGCGAGGGCACAGGACGGCTGCAAGGGGTTGGAGGAAGCCCCGAATAGGCAGATTTTTATTTTAATCTTCTCGGACATTCCCTTTAAAACTCCTCCTATCCAAAGGTAACTTTCGGATTGAGATCCCCAAATGTAATCAAATGATCACATCTGAGGAAATGTTTATGTCGTGAATGGGTTATTAACCACTTAAGGACCGGGCTATTTTTTCTGATCTGTGCTGCGTGGGCTCTCTAGCCCACAGCACAGATCAGGATAGAGGCAGGGCGATCAGACTTCCCTCCTTTTTTCCCCACTAGGGGGATGTCCTGCTGAGGGGGTCTGATCGCCGCCGCTCTGTGTGGCCTAGCGGGGGGGGCTCCTCAAAGCCCCCCTCCACAGCAATTCCCAGCCTCCCTCTCTTTCCCTCCCTCCTTCCCATGGGCGGTACAGGACGGCGATCCGTCCTGTACCGCCTCTGATAGGCTTCAGCCTATCAGATGCCGGCGATCCCCGGCCAATCAGAGGCCGGGGATCGCTGATCTCCTTTACGGCGCTGCTGCCGTGCGACGTAAACAGCGGGGATTTCTTCCCTGCGTGTTTACATTTAGCCTGCGAGCCGCGGTCGGAGGCTCGCAGGCTGTTCACGGAGACACCCTCCGTGAACTGACATGGAAAGGCCGCTCAAATAAGCAGCCATTTCCATGCAAAACCACTTACGACCTGCCGCCGCCTATCGGCGTTACCCGGTCGTTAAGTGGTTTTTAACACTGATCTCCTGAAAGGACGCTTAACATTAGCATGTAAGTGTACTCTGCAGGGGTTACATAAAACAAAATACAGAGACACAAAACACAGACATACTTCTTGATACAATCATTAGTAATTTTTTTTTATTTTTTTCTTGGCAAGTTGAACATTTTTGCATAAATAGAGATATGTATATATTTGTTTATATATATATATATATTTATATATTTTACCTGATCTATTATAATATGTACGATTGTATATACAGCAATTACAGGGCACAGCAGAGAATGGGGCGTCACAGTTTACTTTGACCCTTTCATTGCCTTAGCGCAGTACCTGTGCTTTTCTGTCCTGCAAATCATTTTTAGGCCAAGGAGGATTATGTTTCGGATTCAGTACAAAGTGGGATTAGCGCAGTTGTGGGTGGGGCCTGTAGAGTCTGAGGGTGTGGCTCATTTGTCTAGGACATCACGCTGGGAGTGCTGGTTTAAACTCAAAACATACTTCTATAGGTAAAGTTCTAACTAACTATATTTAAAGCAAAACATTTAAAGTAGACAAAGATCAAAGAGGACTGATTGTCAAACAAATTAGAAAACTTTGAAGTATTGTAGTACTTGCAGGATAAAAAAGGATATATCTGCAGTAATGATTCATTGGTGGTGTCAGTGGTGCAGCTGAGAAGCTGGGGGCCCCAGTGCGGTCGCTACCTCTGCATCCCCTATTGCTACGCCACTGGGTGATGTTATTCTCTTCTGACTTTGGGGTTGTGCTGTAGCTCTGCAGAGCCCCACTTTATGTGTAGTGAGGGTCAAGCAGCCTTACCACCATCTTGGTTTTTTTGTGTATCCAATTCCGGCCCACTTTAAATACAAGAGACTTATAACTGTAGTCCGGCAAGAGGCCTGGCAAGGTTAATACAACTGTAAAAATGCAGATTCAGCAAATATAATAACTAAACAGAAGAAAACATGGAACTGGAACTTACCAGCACTACTGGTACATGCTTTAATCCAAAAAGCGTGCACAAAACGATCACAACTGGCAATATTCACGTTATTAGGGGAGTACAACATACCAGTATAAGGTGGCGTGGGTGGTGGCAGTGGGTGCAGGGCCCTGCACCTACTGCCCATGCCACCTTGTACTGGTTTGTTGTACTTCACTAATATGTGAATATTGCCAGATGTGATTGATTTGTACACACTTTTGGATTAAAGCATGTACCAGTAGTGCTGGCTTTTCTCCTTCTACTTTTTACCATTAAGGTGAACTTTGCCATATGTTCAGAGTATCCCTCCACCAGCATGAACTATTGCCATTCTTCTTTGAATACCATTTTTGATTCCACAGAACATTCTTTGAAAAGCTTACTGCTGCTACTGAAAATACTGTTTGAAGATAACCCTATTGTCCTTTTGGCTGTACTACAAGTCTGCACTTCCTGTTTTCTCGAGACTTATTCAAACAGGGGAGTCAGCTACAATTCCTAGGGAAAGTGCTTAAAGGACCACTAGCACAGAAATGCGTAAAGTTAAAATACACGTGTATTTTTTGTAATTTCTCCCAGAGTAAAATGCATTATATCTATTTTTAAGTATTTCTGTCACTCCCAGCAATCAGTAGAAATGTGACAGATCTGACAGGTTTTGGACTTCTCCATCTCCTCATGGGGGAAGGGGGGGGGGATTCTCAGGAATTCCTATAATTTCAAAAGCACTCCAACTGTCAAAATAGTGTGCACAGGAGGAGACTGGCTTTCCAGCACCACTGTATAGGTTTTTTCCAGAAAATACTGAAAATCCCACATGAGGAGATGAGCCAGTCTAAAATCTGTATAAATGTATTTTACTCTGGGACAAATTTACAACCAATACACATGTATTGTAAAGGTTACACATTTCCACAGTATTTGTCCTTACAAAAGTTTAGCAACCTGTAACTTTAAATAAGTAGTTCCCCTATTATCGGTAAATGCTCTAACAAATGACACTTCATGAGGGTCTCCTTAAAGGTAAAAAAAAAGTCTTAATGTTGGTTAGCCCTTAAACCGCATTAAATGTATACAAGTATAATGGGGAGATACAAGCTTAATTGCACAATCATCTCTCATCTGTAACCTAACAGTAGATCGTGTCCCCCGCCCCATTGCAAACCCCAGGCAGGACAACCCAAAAGCATACTGCTAGGTTAAGGGATGTCCCCTACAAATTGGCCATAGACAGTTGGTGGAAACAGAGGATGAAGGAAATGTATGTACTAAAATACTGCAGACGTAAATCTGGTAGGCATTTCTTCATCTTGCCTTCTAGCATCACACGCTCAGGACATAATTGGACAGCAGCTAATTTTGGCCCAAGCAGAGCTGGGAAGATTTATTATAAAGCCTACCAGACTTATGTTAACAAAAACAGAGGATTATGAGTAGAAAAGCAGTTGCAGTCAGTCATGGTGGTCCAGTAGGTTTATACTGCAGCAGAAGTATGTGGTTTAAAGTGACCCTGTGGTTGAGGAATATTTAGGCTGCCATATTTCATTTCTTTTAAGCACCACATATACTGTAGCCTGTACTATGTATCCTCTGCCCATGATACTTTCATGTAGTGACCCAGAACCGATATGCAGATCAGGCGCTCTGACTTGACTTTGATTACACCAGCCACATGCTTTATTTAGGTATTTAAAGAGAACCCGAGGTGGGTTTGAAGAATATTATCTGCATACAGAGGCTGGATCTGCCTATACAGCCCAGCCTCTGTTGCTATCCCAAACCCCCCTAAGGTCCCCCTGCACTCTGCAATCCCTCATAAATCACAGCCACGCTGCTGACAAACAGCTTGTCAGAGCTGGCTGTGTTTATCTCTATAGTGTCAGTCTGCTGCTCTCCCTGCCTCCTGCAGAACTCCGGTCCCCGCCTGCATCCCTTCCCTCCCTGCTGATTGGAAGGAAGGGACGGGGGCTGGGACCGGAGCTATGCAGGAGGCGGGGGAGCAGCTGAGACTGACACTACAGATGTAAACACAGCCTTACAGCACGGCTGTGATTTATGAGGGATTGCAGAGTGCAGGGGGACCTTAGTGGGGTTTGGGATAGCAACAGAGGCTGGGCTGTATAGGCAGATCCAGCCTCTGTATGCAGATAACATTCTTTAAACACACCTCGGGTTCTCTTTAAAAGCAGATAAAATGGCAGTCTCAGTATCCCACTCAGTACAGTGTAACTTTAAACAATTTCTTTTAAAATAGAATTATGTCAGATGGTATCTTGTTTATGCTGGAATTTATTCATAAATAAACCATGAACAGAACGGCTGCAATGCTGAGTAACTGACCTGCATTTAAGTATGGCTGGAGCACTATTTGTGTACCCATTTCACACTTTCATGGATAACATTCTGTCTTCCTTTTTCTGTAGCCATTAGAGAGCTCTCTAATGTATGGAAAGCCCGAGCCACACACTGTTACAGCTGAACGGACTGATTAAAACCAGTGTAGAGCTATCCGCAGCCATTATTACCTAGTGGGTATTTCAGACAAATGAAATCCTGCATGTTAAATTAATTGTAAACTGGGGGTGGTGGGGCTACTGAGGCAAATATCTTTGACTACTTCCAGGCTCTGCAGGCTGGTCTAATGGCATGCTATGATACTGGTTGGTACCATAATGTCTCATTAACTCTCACAGAGCCAGAAGACAGACCGTTGATCACTGTAGCGGACAGACACAGTCACTTAACATAATAGGCAGATCTTTAAGTTTACAGAGGATTGCATGATAGTAAACAGTTGGTAGTGGTGTACACTATACAAGTTGCCACCTCAGCAATACAGGCTTCTGCCATGAAGGAGGCTCTACTGGGCCCCAGTGAATACTGGGATCTTGCTGGACTTACTGGGTTAAAAGCCTAACCACGTCTCTTGCCACACCCTTACCTGTCCCTTAGTGAAGCCTGGGATCTGTCTTGACTTCCTCTGTTGGAAGCCTAACCACGCCTCTTCCCACGCCCTTACTAGTCCATTGGTGAGGCCATTGCCTGGCCTCTAATAAGTGTCTCCTTGAGTTTGCCTTTAACAATGCTATCTGTGAATCTGACTTGAACCACGTCAGTAAGAAAGGACATTATTACCATTACATCATTGCCACAACATCGTGTCCTGCCTTCAGCTTATCCCTGCTGTTATTGTAAACACAACTGCCCCACGTCGTGTGCTATAGAGATTGTACATTTTCAGCTAAGCTGACACAATAATAGGATTATATCTGTAAAAATGACACGAAGCTATATGCGTTACAAGGCACAGCACAAGCATAAAAGGCAGGTCTATTAACCCACTTGTCTCTCACATCAAATGGTATAGAGAGTCACAGATTTGGTGATGATGGTGTGGTCCCTTGATACTGGAAGGCTTTATGACCAGAATAGTCAATACTGTAGGAACTGGTCCATTATATTCCTTCTCTTCTGACATTCCTTAGCTCGTGGTCCATACAGAGTCACGATGGCCAACATTATATACAACCAAACAGAGCCTCCTTTCCTCTTAGTCTGACTCACAGCATGTCCTTGCGATTGTGCGAGCTAGTCCGTTAAAATGTGCACAAAGGATGCTGGGAAAACACCTCTTCTATGCAGCTGGCCATCAACATATCCATTCTAGTGAAAAAACAAAAACAAAAATTAGGACATCAAAACTGACCCTCCAGCAGCCATCCTTTAACATGTCTATTTTCCAGTCATGCTCCTCCAATGGATCTGACAATGGGAAGACAACCTTGGATACTTACCCACCAGTTCTCATCCTCCTCTTCTGTGACTACAATAATCTCTCCTATACTAAATGTGAGTTCATCTTCTCTATCAGCCATGCAGTCAAACAGAGCCTTCACCCGACGGAGCCTGGGCTTGCTCTAAAAATCAGAAAACAAAAACGTGGTGTTAGATTTTTTTTTTTTTTTTTTTTTTTTTTTTTTTTAAGGAAAGAGAAAATCTGATATGGTGTAAATCAGTGCTGCACAAGCCATTGTGTAATTTAAAGTATACCTGAACCAAGGCAAAGCTACCTAAGGTAAGCACAGAGATATGTTCATGCTGTTTCCACATAACCCTGAGCATTTCTGCTCTCATCTCCCCAAGTCTCTGTTAACACTCATTACAAATTTAATTTTTGTTAAACATCATATTTTTGAGACAGGAAGAGGCAGGCTTTATGGGATTTAGTGGGGCAAATAAGAGAAGGGAATGGGAGGGAACATTACCGCAAGCCTGCCTCTCCCCGTCTGAAAAATTTTCATGGGGAAGGGGGGAGTGTGTGAATGGACAACACACAGAGGTGTGTGGACCCAGCCTTGCCGTCAGCTCTGTTTTCCAGATATGGCTGATAATCCAGAACATCCTTATTTTCAGCCATGACACAAACAAAAACTAACTACATGCCTCTCAGGCCCCCAATCCAGTTCACTTTTTCTCCAAGTTTTCTCCTAGGTGAGATTTTCAATTCTTATCTATAAAATGCCTTTTTGATCCACAAGCAAGCATGAAAAGCAAGAATATTTTTGACAAGTACTTTTTTGGTACTTTTTCAATTGTAGAGCTCTGAAAACTTACTTTAAACAGAAGTTGAAACATTATTTCCTAGGAGAAACTTAGGAGATAATGTGAAGTGAATAAGGTCCTCAGACTCTGAACAGTTAATATAGAGACACAATTAGTTTGCACTTTCTATTCAGGTGCTCAATCAGCTCACCTTCCTATAGGCTCGTACCAACTACACCAGGCATGGGCAAACTTGGCCCTCCAGCTGTTAAGGAACTACAAGTCCCACAATGCATTGCAGGAGTCTGACAGCCACAGTCATGACTCATAAAGGCAAATGCATTGTGGCACTTGTAGTTCCGTAACAGCTGGAGGGCCGAGTTTGCCCATGCCTGAACTACACAATTCTTCCAATGCAATTTTTTTTGAGCAATGAGTTATTTCCACGATGAGCAACATGGGTACAGGCGCGACATTACACGAGCAATATTTGGCGATAACGGTCAAGGCGGACCTTTAAAATCCTTAATGTTTCCGCACAAAGTACCGCGATTGCTTGACTTACCGTTCACGCCGTCATGTGCCCTGTCTGTGATCAGCCCTTATTTCAGCCTGAACAGCAAAAAATAAAATAAAATAAAAAAAAAAAAAAAAGATACTGAGGCAAGCAGCAGCTTCATGCAGAGTCTGCTTCTAAAGGTAGCCATACATCTAGCGATTCTGGCAGTCAATCGACCAAGAGATCTATGCTCGAATGTGATTGGCCGCCATAAACCTCAGGCCAATTCTCGATCGATTTCAGCATGAAATGTTTTGGAAATCAGCCTTGTGACACCGGCCTCGCAACACTCATCCGTTGCCCCCCTCTAATGTTTTATAGCCCCCCCCCCCCATCCCCTCCACCTCCCGGTGCCCATGCAGTTATACTTTAACTGTCTGCAATCTGCGCTTAGTGTCCTAGTTGTACTTTTACATTGAGCCCCCACATGGTTGCCTGCATTATAGCATGTGGGTGACATCACACACACACCCCGCATGCTACAGTGGGATGCGAAAGTTTGGGCAACGTTGTTAATCGTCATTAATTTCATGTATAAATCGTTAGTTGTTACGATAAAAAAATGTCTGTTAAATATATAATACAGGAGACACACAGAGTGATATTTGAGAAGTGAAATGACGTTTATTGGATTTACAGAAAGTGTGCAATAATTGTTTAAACAAAATTAGGCAGGTGCATAAATCTGGACACCACAAAAAAGAAATGAAATCAATATTTAGTAGATCCTCTTTTTGCAGAAATTACGCTTCCTTTTGGTTCCAATAAGACTGGATTCTGATTGAAGGTTTTTTGGACTATTCCTCTTTACAAAACATCTCTAGTTCATTCAGATTTGATGGCTTCTGAGCATGACAAACTCTCTAACTCACACCACAGTTTTTCTATTATATTCAGGTCTGGGAACTGAGATGGCCATTCCAGAACACTGTACCTGTTCCTCTGCATGAATGCCTTAGTGGATTTTAAGCAGTGTTTAGGGTCTAAAGATCCAGCCCCAGCGAAGCTTCAGCTTTGTCACAGATTCCTGGACATTGGTCTCCAGAATCTGCTGATACTGAGTGGAATCCATGCGTCCCTCAACTAACAAGATTCCCAGTCCCTGCACTGGCCACAAAGCCCCACAGCATGATGGATCCACCACCATATTTTACTGTAGGTAGCAGGTGTTTTTCTTGAAATGCTGTGTTTTTCCTCCATGCATAACACCCTTTGTTATGCCCAAATAACTCAATTTTAGTTTCATCAGTGCACAGCACCTTATTCCAAAATTAAGCTGGCTTGTCCAAATGTGCTTTAGCATACCTCAAGCGGCTTCGTTTGTGCTGTGGGTGGAGGAAAGGCTTCCTCTGCATACAGCATCTCCTTGTGTAAAGTGTGCCGAATGATTGAACGATGCACAGTGACTCCATCTGCAGCAAGATGATGTTGTAGGTCTTTGGTGCTGGTCTGTGGGTTGACTGACTGTTCTCACAATTGGTCGCTTCTGTTTATCCAAGATTTTTCTTGGGTTGCCACTTCGAGCCTTAACTTGAACTGAGCCTGTGGTCTTCCATTTCCTCAATATGTTTCTAACTGTGGAAACAGACAGCTGAAATCTCTAAGGGAGCTTTCTGTATCCTTCCCCTAAACCATGATGGTCAACAATCTTTGTCTTCTGGTCATTTGAGAGTTGTTTTGAGACCCCATGTTGCTACTCTTCAGAAAAATTTAAAAGAGGAAGGAAAATTTTGACCCCCTTAACCAGTTCACCCCCAAGGGTTTTTATCCTAACGGACCAGAGCAATTTTCAGTTGTCAGCGCTCCTCCCTTTTATTCCCTAATAACTTTATTACTACTTATCACAAGAAAATTATCTATACCTCGTTTTTTTCGCCACCAATTAGGCTTTCTGTGGATAGTACATTTTGCTAAGAATTTTTTTATTCTAAATGCATTTTAATGAGAAAAACAGAAAAAAAAAGAAAAAAAATCATTATTTCTCAGTGTTCAGCCTTTATAGTTTTAAAATTAAACATTCTCCTGTGGATAAAACAAACACGTTGTATTTGCCCAGTGGTCCCGATAATTAAACCGTTTAGATTATGTCCCTACCACAATGTATGGCGACAGTATATTATTTTGAAATATAAGTGGTTATTTTTCTGTTTGTTCTGGCCATAATTACAAGCCCCTATGTAATAAATTAAAATTAATTTTCCCCCATAAAATATAGAATAAAAAAAGCTGAGTCCCTAAGGCAACTATTTTTTTTTTTTTTTTTAAGCTGATTTTTTTTTTTACAAGTGTTTTTTTTGGGGGGGAGGGTTGGAAGTGTAATTTTATTAATGATGTGTATATACTTGAAAATGTATGTATTTTGTAAGTGTAATATACTTTTTGGCCACAAGATGGCGCTGGTGAACACTCATAGGACGTGTTCACTTTTTTTTTTTTTTTTTTTTACACACTTTATTAAACTGTTACATTTCCTGTTTATGTGAATGGACGTAGCCGCTGTTCACGGTCACGTCCATTCACTCCAGGCACTGCGATTGGGTAGAGGACTGTTCAGTCCTCTTCCCCAATCGCCCAGCACGGGATCCCGACGGTAATGGCGGCGGTAGCGGCGGACACACGGCGGTAGCAGCGGCGGGAATGCGCGACGTATTAAAACGTCATGTTGCTGTTAATAGCGGTAAGCATGACGTTTTAATACGTTAGGATGGCGGTAAATGGTTAAATACTCTTTCTCCTAATTGGATTCACCTGTGTATGTAGCTCAGGGGTCACTGAGCTTACCAAGCCAATTTGAGTTCCAATAATTAGTTCTAAAGGTTTTGGGATCCATAAAATGACAACAGAGCCCACATTTATGCACCTGCCTAATTTTATTTAAACAATTATTGTGCACTTTCTGTAAATGCAATAAACTTAATTTGACTTCTCAAATATCACTGTGTGTGTCTCCTATATGATATATTTGACGTTTTTTATCATAACAACCAACAATTTACACAGGAAAATCATGACGATTAACAACATTGCCCAAACTTTCGCATCCCTCTGTATATACTGGTAGTTACGTGGAGCTCGATTGTGGAAACAGGGCACAGACACTACGGGAACGTCGGACAGGTAAAGTATACCTGCATGGGGGTGGTGGTTTACAGCGGCCAGGGGTCTCCACTGAATTTGTCATTTGTGATTATTGAACGCAGGTACCATCACACACCCAATCAAGCATGTCGGCCCGAGATTTTCCAGCATATCTGATCCATAGATGCGACTATTTTCAGCCTGAAATTGGTGGAACTGTCAATTGGCATGCTTTTGGCAGCACAGATTTTCATCAGATTCGATAACTATCAAATCTGATGGTTGATTGACCACCAAGTCTAGAGATGTATGGCCACCTTAAAGGGACACTGTAGGGGGGGTCAAGGGAAAATGAGTTGAACTTACCCGGGGCTTCTATTGGTCCCCCGCAGACATCCTGTGCCCACGCAGCCACTCACCGATGCTCCGGCCCCGCCTCCGGTTCACTTCTGGAATTTCAGACTTTAAAGTCGGAAAACCACTGCGCCTGCGTTGCCATGTCCTCAATCCCGCTGATGTCACCAGGAGCGTACTGCGCAGACACAGACCATACTGGGCCTGCGCAATATGCTCCCGGTGACATCAATGGGATCGAGGACATGGCAACGCAGGCGCAGTGGTTTTCAGACTTTAAAGTCTGAAATTCCAGGCGTGAACCGGAGGCAGGGCCGGAGCATCGGTGAGTGGCTGCGCGGGCACAGGATGTCTGCAGGGGACCATTAGAAGCAGTGGGTAAGTTCAACTCATTCTCCCCCGACCCCCCCACAGTGTCCCTTTAAGTCTTTTCAGCTGAGCTGCATCAGGTCACCAGACCAAACAATATTTTAAAGTATACCCAAGCCAAAGCTCAAGTACAAAAAGTGATAATTACCTAAAGAGAGGGAAGCCTCAGGATCCTATTGAGGCTTCCCTCCCTGTGTCGTACCCCTCCCCTCGTTGAGCGCCCCCCCCCCCCCCGGAAGATTAGTGGCAATCAATTTTCAGCAATCATATCGGGGCCGTACATGCGCAGTAAGCTGGAGCATAATGTGCATAGGCGGCAACTGCACTGCCGTGCTGATGGCAGAGAAGGTCCGTGGCCCTAATGTGGAGGGGTGGGCGTTCACAAGTGAGAGGACAGAGCACGCGGAGGGAAGCTTCAATAGGATCCAGAGGCTTCCCTCTTTTTAGGTAATTTTCTCTTTTTGAACCCAATCTTTGGCTCGGGTTCCCTTTAAAAAGGAAACTTCTCCTTATAAATTTGCCAATAACACAGTTCAATGCTTCTCAAGTCTTTTTGTGGTGTAATGTTAGTAAAAAATAATCTCTCATTTATCCCAAGAGAAATGGTCAGAACATGCTGAGGGATAAGGATATCATTGCCTCATATGATAACATTCCAAATATTAAATGGTTTCACCAAGTCTACTACACACCACTAAGACTAGCTAAAATGGGCTCCTCTTATGATGATTGCTGCTTTAAAGGGGAACTGAAGAGAGAGGTATATGGAGGTTGTCATGTTTATTTCCTTTTAGACAATACCAGTTGCCTGGCAGCCCTGCTGATCCTCTGCCTCTAATACTATTAGCCATAGCCCCTGAACAAGCATGCAGCAGATCAGGTGTTTCAGTGGTTCAGACTTAAAAGTCTGATCTGACAAGACTAGCTGCATGCTTGTTTCTGGTTTTAATCAGATACTACTGCACAGAAATAGACCAGCAGGGCTGCCAGGCAACTGGTATTGATTAAAAGGAAATAAACATGACAGCCTCCATATACCTCTCTCTTCAGTTCCCCTTTAAGTGCAAAGCCCCTCATGCTAACTTTCATCACTGCGTATGGAGCTGCCCTTTAGTTAATAATGCGATTCTGGATATACAGCTATGCTTATTGGGGATCTTGGGAGATATACCCTGTAGCAAAAATCAATCTATCCTAATTAAAATCCTTCTACATTATGCCAGAAAAGCTATAACTTTAAAATGGAAACTACCGTCAGTCCCCTCTATAAGAGAGTGGAAAAAACTAGTAAATTCAGCGCTCCCACTATACAAAATCACATATCAGTCACAAAATCAATTTACATTTTTTTTTATAAAATCTGGTATAGATGGGTAAAATGCCACAGAAACTACAATCCCTAATCTCGATATAAACGTAGCTGTTCAAGACCTACAATGGGTTTAAAAGGCGTTTATAGATACATTTATATGCTTTATTGTCATCTTCATTATATCGAATGTCAGTAATACATGTAAGTTGTGAGAAATCAAAGTTTTGTCTAAACTACAATTATGTTCTGATCCAATGTTGATTGTAATCAAATAATTGATCTATGTCAATATGTACATGTGTGCTGGAATGGCCCTTTTTCTTTCTTATTTTCTAATTTATGTTTTCTTCATTGTATTGTTTCTTTAACCTCCTTTCGGGGTAAGCCGCGCAGGAGGTTTTCTCCGGCCCTGCTGGGCCGATTTGTTTAATTTTTTTTTTTTTTGCTGGACGCAGCTAGCACTTTGCTAGCTGCGTCAGCACACCGATCGCCGCCGGCCCGCGCCGTGAGGCCCCCCCCCCAGACCCCGTGCGCTGCCTGGCCAATCAGTGCCAGGCAGCGCTGAGGGGTGGTTCGGGACTCCCAATGACGTCCCGACGTCGGTGACGTCATCCCGCCCCGTCGCCATGGCGACGGGGGAAGCCCTCCAGGAAATCCCGTTCTTTGAATGAGATTTCCTGATCGAAGCGGGCGGGGGGATGCCGCTGAGCAACGGCTATCATGTAGCAAGCCCTGGGCTCACTACATGTTATAAGAAAAAATAAAATAAAAACAAAACTGCTGCGCTCCCTCCTGGCGGAAATTTTATATCGCCAAGGGGGTTAAAAAAAACAAAAAATTCTCTTTAAAAAAAAATAAAAAAATAATCTCTCCATTTCTATTTGCAGCCAGCTATACATTTCCAGAACTGACCATAAACTCAATGCTTCCTTTACAAACACTACTCTGGTGTGCTATCTGTCCATAAACTCCCATTTTCCAGCAACAATTGGCTGCACAGAGCAGGAGTTATTCAAGACCTGGACTAATCCATTGACTGGCAGCACATTTTAATACCTGATGTTCTGATCCTCCGAAATATTTTTTCATCAGTTTTACACATGCTGATCTATCCATCATGCCAAGAACATGCCATATCTACTTCATTGCCTTTCAGCTGGCATGGAAACTGGCAGCCAGTAACTTGCTCACCATACTCATCCTGCGTGGCATGGGCTGCGGGGGCTCCTGGGTGGGCACCGGTAGGTGATGCAGTTCTTGTACAGAGGACCCTCCTGGAGACGTGTTACTCTGGGCTGATCTTTGGTTTCCTGCTTTTGTATATCCATCTGTCCTATAATCAACTACAAAGAGCAGCACATGTAACATGCATTACCAGTCACTACTGTATAAGTCACTATTCTCAGTACTGCCTGCTGCCAGAATTAATTTAAACATTCATACAAAATCAATACACAGCTCAGTGGGTTAAATATAATTTTGCCTTCAAGGCAAAAGTAAACCCGAGGTGAAAAACTGATGAGATAAACAGTTGTATTTATACTCCTTCTCCTAAAAATGACTTTAAGATATACCATAGTTTTATTTTATATTTCAACATTTACAAAATAGAATGTTTTAATGCCTCTGTTCAATAGCGGTGTCTCAAGAGTTCGAGGCCCATATGAAATTCACTTTTTCTCATGACTATTTTCATACCTTGTCATAAAATGCATTTTTAAACTACCAGCAAGCAAGAAAATACAATCATTTTGATAGTGCTTTTTCACCAGCATTTGGGTACTTTTTCAATTGTTAAATGCTAAAAAAGTTATTTTAAAAAGAAGATTAAAGTAATCAGCTTGGAAGAACAAAGAGAAATCGAGAGCCCGATATGGTGTAGTATTGTTAAGTTGGTTGTGGTTAAAAGCAAAATATTTAGATATACTCACAAACTTGGGTTACCCATAGGCAACCACTTCAAGTGCAGGTCTCAAGTGTCGCTCTCTGTAGATAGGAAACGGGGTAGCACCCCTCCACCGAGGGTGGACTCAAGTATTCAGCAAGGCTTGGTGTACAGAGGCGCCAGAGTAGAATAAAAATGTTTAAAAACCGTCTAAAAGAGGGGGATGTTCAGGTGGACTTACCTCCCTCAAAAATATAAAACTCAATTAAGTCACAATATATCAATATAATTGAACTCCACTTAGTGCAACGCGTTTCGCAGGTGTGGTCCTGCTTCATCAGGCAAATAGGAGTATAACTCAATGGGTCTAGATGCAGAAATGAGCGCCTCTGTGGGAAGCCTCTGGATCCTCAAAGAGGCTTTCCCTTTCCCTCGCAGTCTTTCCGTTCCAGCTCTGGGCCCCCTCAAAGTTTCACAGAGCTTGCCTGCACTGCATAGATGGCTTACTCTGTGCGCACATGGGAGCTGCCTGCACAGTGTGGACAAGTTCCAGGCTTGCGGAGGGCTTAGCGGTGGGACAGCGAGGAGTCCCTGTCCCAAGGTAAGTACCAAAATTGGGACTTTTTTTTTTCCTTTAGGGACCTTTTAAAACATATGTTGTGTGCAATAATTAAGCTTGAAATATAGTAAATCATTCAGGGTACCCAGTTTTACAGTAAATCCTGGTTCCTGCATCAAAACCACTTTCTATATCTATATATTGCTGTATACTGGTATGTAGCCCTGCCCTTCCAGCGATGTCACAGCCTAGGCTGTTTAGATATGCGGTATCCTCCTCCCTGAGCATTCTGGGAGACTAGTTATATATTGTACTGGCTTCAGAACGCTCAGTCAACATTCCGCAGAGCTGCACCTCTGATAAATTTCAGAATGTAAATCAGGGCGTGAAATTGGGGGGGGGGGGGGGGGGGGGAGGGGGCACTGGTTTACAATGAGCAAACTAATTTAGAAAGCGATATTGTAAAAAATAAGCAGTTTTCTTAGTTGCATTATTCTCAGTACAGTTCCTCTTTAAGTGAGCAAGTGTGGCTCCCCATGATGCATCACTCTCAATATGCAAATCATATATTTATGCTGCTGAACGCCAGCACACTGTGCATCCTGAACTGCAAGTGTATAGTGAGCCAGCCTGTAGCATACACATTTTATAGAGCCATAGCAATCCAACATGCATACAGCACCATTTTAGCCTTTTGGTCCTCATCAGTGCATGGCATGGATGTATAAGGCTGTATAGGATAGGCATTGGACCAACCGCTTATACTCTCCAATTGGTTCTTTAACACCAAGGGCTATCTGGGTACTTTGAATTCCTTGAGTTGTAAAGGAATACTGTAAGAAAAAAAGAGCCCCTGGGGGCTACTTACTTCAGGAAGGGGAATCCCATGGCCCCTAATGAGGCTTCCCCCATCATCGTAAGCCTCAGGGACCCTGCGCTAAAAATCAGTCGACTAGCTGGTCTGTGGCGTGCAGGTGCAATAGCGACTGCAAGATTTAACATCTGCGCAGGCATAGTAGTGGCCTTCTGATGGGCTCTAGTGGAACAAGTCAAGCCCGATCGGGTCCGCTCTACTGTGCAGGTGCGACTCGCCTGCAGAGCAGAGCGGGCCCTATCGAGCTCGGCTATTTCTGCCTGCCCAGGAGCGCAGAAGGCAAGTATTGATAGGTCCTTCTGTTCGGGGGCTGGATCGCTGAGGCTTAGGAGAATGGGGGGGGGGGGGGGGGGCGAGCCGCTACTAGGCCTGTGCTAGAGAAGGTAACTATTTACATGCCCACTGTTCGAAGGGCTTCTAGTGCTGCCACTGTGCAATGGAGGAGGATGGAGGAAGTCTCATTAGTATCCAGAGGCTTCCCCCTCCCAAGGTAAGTACCCCCCCAGGGGAAGTTTTCTTTATTACAGATTTACTTTAAGAAAGCAAAATTATATTTAGCATCACTTTTTTAGTGAGAGGGTTCTGTCTCTTATCCTTTTATACCCTCCAGGTGGTTCTGGGTCACCATTAGCTCTCTAGGTACTCCTCAGTGGGTTAACCAGGTTTTCCTGTGTAAGGCTGTCGGCTGCATTGATCAGTAGGTATAGAAGAGCTGTAACTGTGTGATTGGAAAATGTTCCTCTACAGAGGTCGGCGTATCCACATGCAGAATGCCACACTATTGGACTACAGATCAGTTCTACTCCTTTACTTCACAATTCAATAAATGGAGCTGTGTTGTTGGCTTTGAGCCACACAACGCCTGTAAATCAGAGCCAAACCGCAGTGCAGATAGTGTTCAATAAGTCCTATTATTGCAGCTGAAACAGCTATATAAGCCACTGTTCATTGGGGAATAAAGCTTCTCTGACCTCATAAGTGATGTATCAGGCCATGGGATTTTTAATGTTAGGTTATAGGTCAGTTTAACGATAGGCCAGGATTACTAGAAGAATTAATAAGGTGATAGCCAATGGCAAATCAGGAGGTAGGTTAGTGTCAAGGTCCGGTTAATCTCAGCACCAGTGATTGGTGCAAGTATCACTAGGGCATAGAGTCTAAGTGGGCACAGGTCTTCAAACCAGCCCACCCCGCAAGGGCCGTCACCCCTAGCAGGTGGCAGACTACTTTACTGCCTGGTGCCCACAAGGTCACACACCCCAGGGCTGCCCCACCAGTAATGACAAGAACAGGAGGGGTGAACCCTGCAGTAAGGGAAGGACGGACTGAAGACAGGACTGAATGAGAGGTTTGACTGAACGGAAGTGGCAGAAATGACCTGATCGGGCGGACTGGACTGACTGAACAGGTTGGCAATAACAGACTGACCAGGGGAAGGGCATGGGTACAACACTGAGCAGTGAGTGGCCAGGGTTTAAATACCCCAGCCTTTACGGCAGTTCTACAGCTCCGCCCCCCCCCCCCCCCCTCATGGCTACAACTGGCGTCCAACCGGGACAGCATCTGAAAAGGCCCTTGCGTTGCTAGCCTCCGGGCTGATGGAGCGGTGCAGAACTAATGTAGTGAGTGGTGTAACAATGCCCTCTGCCAGCGCTCGATCAAGTCAATCCACAAGGCAGGTCACTCAACAATAGGCAGAGGGGGATGGGAGCCCCTATACACACAGTAGATTTTTGATAGAGGCGATAATCATTGGCTGTCTCAGATGAGTTTAATTCAGAGTGTAATTTGAGGGGTGGTGGTGGGAAAAGGGTATAGAAGATTAGACATGGGAAATATTGCTGTTAGACTATATGTCAGGCAAGCAAGGACTGGAAGAATCTGGTAGAAGGTGGAGACTGGCTGTACATGGTCACTACATGTCCCCTGGAGTTCACAAAGAGAAATGATATCAGGTTTGCACTCCCTGTCCTGCACTTAGTAGAATGTCAGTAACTGTGTGAGTTTGAATGCTGACATCTCTGGCATTTTACTATCGACAATACTGCTGGATCGGGCACCCAAATTAACTTGGCACCTTCTCTACATGTGCGCTTTGGGGCTAGGAATCTATTGCGTAATAAACCTAACTTACACATCCAGGTGGTGCTAATCAGAATATAAAAAGCTCAAGGGAATTTGCTGTATTCATCCAATCAACACTAAACTCAGAGGTATGACAAACTAAAGTTGGCCATACTTGATAGGACAGCATAGCCTGATTTTCTCTCTGTTTAATTTGACGCATGTGTGGTGTCAAGTAACAAGGCGCTTGCATGCCTTGGGTAAAAATCCATATATTTAAAAAAAAAAAAGTGCTTCCTGATAAGCGGAAGGACAGTGGACGGCATTGAAGGCGGAGATCTGTGACGACATGACGCTGCCAGCGCTTAAAACGTGGAAGTGGTGAGTAATTCTGCACATGTCTCCCCGCCGCCGAGCCCGCACTTGCCACCGCTAAATGGAGGGGGAGAGAGGCAGAAGGAGGGGTCCCAGGTGAGGGAGGGGGGGGGGGGATATTTCCCGCCTCCCCACCGCTGCCCCCATTGCCCCTCCTTCTAGCGCTGCTTCCCCCCTCCTGGGACATCTATACTGGGGGCAACTGTACTAGCTATACTGGGGGCAACTAAACTAGCTATACTGGGGCAACTATACTGGGGGCAACTATACTAGCTATACTGGGGGCAACTAAACTACCTACGCTGGGGGCAACTAAACTACTTACGCTGGGGGCAACTGAACTAGCTATACTGGGGGCAGCTATACTAGCTATACTGGGGGCAACTAAACTAGCTATACTGGGGCAACTAAACTAGCTATACTGGGTGGGGGGCAACTATACCAGCTATACTGGGGACAACTATATTAGCTATACTGGGGGCAACTTTACTGGGGAAACTATACTGGGGGCAACTATACTAACTTCATTGGGGGCAACTAGCTTCACTGGGGGCAGCTATACTGGGGGAAACTACTAGCTATACTGGGGCAACTATACTAGCTAATACTTTAAATTACAGTTAGCTCCACCCTCATCCGTCATGACCACGCCCATTTTTGCCGCGAAGCACGCCGCAGGTTGTGGCCACGCTTATTTTTTTAAGGTGGGGGTGTGTCTTTTAATACCCAGCACCGGGTGCCAAATGCCCTAGGTACGCCACTGCGACACTGCACAAACTTTGAAAAGCACCCAGGGCCAGATTTACACTTTGGGAGCTTGCAGGCACAGAGATTCTGGCACCCTAATTTTTACCCCTAAACACAAGCCACGCCCCCAATCCCAGCCCTTATTTTCTTATATCACATAAAGAGCTAAATATACATGAACCTAGCAGCGCGATAATTCAAAGAGTGGGTCTTCCCAGGAAAATCCTGGATCTGGCCCTCTCTACTTTAATAATAAAAACAATTATAATAGTTATATACATGGCCCTAGTTCCCTTACAAAACCGGTTACACATTGTCGGGGGCAGGGCTACACACGACTGGGGGCTACACACAACTAAGTCACCACCTTACATTGCATCAAGCCCACCCCCCACCAAGATGAGAAGAGCAAGCAGCAAATGGCAGTGTGCGTGGCCAAAGTGCACAGCTGATCTGTGCTGCAGCTGGTGCAGTGCAGGGACAGAGGGAGGAGAATGCAATACCCACACCACCCACCACGGTGGTGTGGGTATTGCATTCACTATCGCAGAAGGCACGGATTAAGCCTCGGACCTCCGCCCCTAACTACGTGCCTGCAGCTGCCAGACTGGAGCCAGGTGGTAAGTGACCTCTCCCTCCGTCTCTGCTGAGAGAGGGGAGCCGCCTTTGCCACAGTGCTTTATGGTAAATCCGGCCCTGGAAGCAGTGGTTTAAAGGACAACTGTAATAATAGGGATATGGAGGCTGCCATATTTATTTCCTTTTAAGCAATACCAGTTGCTTGGTTGTCCTGCTGATCCTCTGACTCTAATCCTTTTAGCAATAGGCCCTGAAAAAACATGCAGCAAATCTGGTGTTTCTGACATTATTGTCAGATCTGACAAGATTAGCTGCATGCTTGTTTCTGGTGTGATTCAGACACTTCTGCAGCCAAATAGATCAGCAGGACTGCCAGGCAACTGGTATAGTTTAAAGGAAAATAGATATGGCAGCCTCCATATTCTTGCTTCAGTTGTCATTTAAGGTATTGGCAACTTGTTGATGTCCTCGTTTACATTCTAAATACATTGGTAACATGATAAAGGCAGCCTTTTTACAACTACCTTTCGGTGGAACTTCTGGCACTTCATGAAGGCTGCTGAGTTTTGGAGATCCAATACTGTAACCAGACAAAATAAAAATAATTTAAAAGGCTTATACACTACTTATTCTTAGATTTACATCAGCAGGGCAACATGCAAATTTCTCCATGCAAAGGAAGTTTTAAACAAATAAAATCTGATAAAAAAGTTGAAGGGTAATTTATCTCCAAACCCAGTTTCACCTTGCTCTTTCACCTCTGAGAAAAGAGCGGAGAAGGGGAGGAGCCTGTGTGGCCACACCCACTTTGTACAAACCTGGGTCTCCTGGATACAACTTCTGATTGGAGATATTTGGAGGGAGATGTACAGCAGGAACCGTAATCTAAAAAACAAAAACAGTATTTGTAACGTCCCACAGAGGTTTCCACAATGATCTACAAGCATGGATCAGGATGTATCTAGTCTATAAGGGCCCGTTTCCACTAGCGCGAATTCGCATGCAGACAACGCATGCGGATTCGCATAGGCAATACAAGTGGATGGGACTGTTTCCACTTGTCAGTTTTCATTTGCGTTTTTATGTGCAGGATTTTTCTGCACGGTAGACCCTGCAGAATTCGCCTGCGTGTGGAATGCAGGCGATTCGCAGGTAATGTATTTAATAGGGAAATCGCATGCGTTTTTTGTATGCGTTTTTTCCCGCGATTTCGCATTGAAAGTAATGTAAATTGACACAGGCAGTGACATGGTTAAAATCGCATATACCCTGCCTATGCGAAATCGCATGCGAAATCGCGGCAAAACGCATGCGGAATCGCACCCGCATGCGATTTTGTCAACGGTGATATGCGGCGATTCCGCACCGCACTAGTGGAAACGGGCCCTAAGTCCCAGCTATAAATTCACATGCATTGATTCAAAGTTCATTATTTTACTTGCAGCAAAAACATACGTATTTTGAAAATGAATGTATTTAAAAGAAAAATGAAATGTTAGGAAACTTGATGGATATAATTCAGCCTCTACTGCAAAATCTAATGGATCAGCTCCTCATAAAGGGAATCTGAAGTGAAAATAAACTTATGATATAGTGATTTGTATGTATAGTACAGCTAAGAAATAAAACATTATTAGCACAGATATGAGTCATATTATTTCCAGTACAGGAAGAGTTGAGAAACTTCAGTTATCGATGCAAAAAAAGCTTCTTTGAGGTCTCCGACCCAACTTGTGCCGGCTACAGTGCTGTTTTCTGAAGTGCTTATCTCAACCTGTCTCTCACTGTTACTTGTTTAAAGTGTATATGTTGGGCATAAAATAAAAAATCAAGTCTTTATTTTTATCTGGTAAACAAGTAATACGGATGCTAACCAGGCAATCCAAAAGTTAAAATCTCTTACTTTTCTTGTTTATAAATGATCATTCCCCAGTTTACCTGACTCTTATTTGGTACGTTGCCGCACAAAGAAGTTGCAGGGCATGCTGGGTTTTTTTTTTTTTTGCTTCTTTATTTCCCCTCAGACTTAACTAATGCACAGAAGCAAAAAAAGGACAACCCAGCATGCCCTGCAACTTCCTTTGTGTGGCAATGTACCAAATAAGAATCAGGTAAACTGGGGAATGATCATTTATAAACAAGAAAAGTAAAAGAGATTTTAACTTTTGGATTGCCTGATTAGCATCCTCATTACTTGTTTACCAGATAAAAATATAGAATTGATTTTTGATTTTATGCCCGACAGTTACTCTTTAAGGTTTTTCTGCCAGGAAGTTCAAAGGTTCATTAGCTCTGCTCTGTTTCATCATTTAAAATGCAGAGTGTAATTTGTAAACTGCAAATATTAGAGAATGATACAATGTTATGGAAAAACAGCTATATAAATGAAAATAAAATTATGAGACTATTTTCTTTGGTACAAATGTTCTATGAATTATTCGTACTACACATACAATTCATTATATCAGAATGTTTTTGTTGCTTTAGTGTCACTTTAAATATCACTAAAATTAAAAATAAATTGCAATAAACCGGTATCAGTGCTGCAAAATTATTTTTATAATCTAATGTTATTAAAATGATCATTTCATTATAATTTATTCTAGAGCTGACTCGGAGCGACCCTAGACCCCATTACTACTGAAACAAGTCGACAGTGTGGATTGGAGGAACACACGTCTGATGGCCCACTCTGGAAGGTACCCAACTTTGTCTCATGATTTCATGACTTGACACACAATGAGCTACTGTATGTATGTACTGAAGTGACCTGCTGGCCAAAAACCCCAGGGAAGATGGGAGGAAATTGCAAATTCATCCATGTATTTTATCTACCGCTTACTATCTATAATACACTCTTCATGCAGCCTCTGGAAGGTCACCATTTTATTAAGTTGTTTAATGAATATCTAATGGCTGTAGTTTATTGTACTGGAATTGTTACAGCCCTTGGAAATTTGTGCTAGCAGCGATTGCCACTTACTGATTTTGTGTATGGCCATCACCCTACCATGAGCATAAATATGAGATAAATGCTAGATTTCATTCAATTCAAGCTGATTATTTAAACAGGACTGGTTTGTGAATACATGGGTGCTAAAAGAGCTTAAATTACCCTAAAAACCCTCTAAAAATGGGAGGTAGTGGTGGACTTACCTCCCAACAGATGACACAATAGTTCTATTTCAGTATAGAATACAATTTTTATTAGGATTTACGCCTCTTTGTTGTGACGCATTTTGCGAGTCAAACCTGCTTCCTCAGGCAAGAGGGGAGTAACCGTGGAGAATCTCTCAGTGCATGGGGCGTTTCACAACGTCCCAGTCATCTCTCTGCCCCACTGCATAGCAACAGAATGTGTTGTTAGCTACACAGCTGATGCATCTGTACAGGCCAGTCCAGCGATGTCGCCCAGGGCGACATCAATCAAAGGTGTGTTTTTTTTTAGCATTCAGTAAAGAGAACAGTGTTCTGTATGCAAATGAAGCACACAGAAAATTCAAGGTGCTCGCCTGAAGAGTAAACAGAAGCAAATTAGTTTGATCTGGGTGAGCAAACACTGCTATAAAAAAAAAAAAAAAAAGAGCTGGAAAGTTTAAATGTTCATATAAGCATCTGACTGAACCAGATTATACCTTACTTTTCACAGCTTTGGGGATCAAACTGAACTCGTTAAATTGAATATAGGAATAGATGTGTAGGGAATTTCTAAATACTATTACTCCTACAAATACAATGTATTATCTTACTGGGAGGGAGAAGGCACCCCAAAAAAATAACCATGGATGTAATAATTACTGTATAAAATGGTTTACCTCTAAAAAGAAGGGGCAATGCCAATACAGGATAGAAATTGTAATAATCAGACACAAAAATAATAATGCATTTCGCGTTTTTGGGGCGCCTTCTCCCTCCCAGTGATATTGTTTACGGCCCCCTAGCTATTAGAGGTTGCTGTCAATTGTTTGTTTTGTCTACCCAAACAATCGTTTTTTCTGTAGTATGACCCATACATTTGAAGACAAAGAACCCGAGTGGGGACGGGATTTCCTCACTGGTTTTTATACTGTGGTTGCTGGTCTTGCAGCCCACCTTTGTGAGTACCTCATCACTTTGTATTTATCCACAACCGCTTGGGTAATGTATTTCAATGGGATGGTGCACACCGGAGCGGCTCGTTTTTTCCACAAACGCAAACTCAGGGGCTGCAGCATTTTTTAGATTTCTGAGGCGTTTCTGCCTCAATGGTAAAGTATAGGAAAGTGGAAAACTGCTCTGAAAAACGCTAGATCAGAGCGGTTTTCCAGGCGTTTTTGTTACAGAAGCTGTTCAGTAACACACAACACAAACGCTAGGCATGTTTAGAAAATTTCTCTAAACATGCCTAGAATTGCTCTGAAAATCTGCTTCAAAAACCTCTAGCGTTTTTCTGATCTGCTAGAGGTTTTTAGTGTGCACTGGCCCTTACTCTGTGTTTTTCCTGTATCCGTAGGAAGTCTTGGGACT
Organism: Hyperolius riggenbachi; assembly: GCF_040937935.1. Classification (NCBI taxonomy): domain Eukaryota; kingdom Metazoa; phylum Chordata; class Amphibia; order Anura; family Hyperoliidae; genus Hyperolius; species Hyperolius riggenbachi. The sequence continues at coordinate 70,268,542 of NC_090657.1, forward strand.
CCTCTGTACTACACACCTCCTCACAATGTATTATCTTATACATTTACGTTTAGCTCAGGCTCACATTCAGATTAAATAAGTGGTCCTGTTAAATCATTTTGGTTGCAGGGAAATTGGCATAGGTGGTCTTTGTGCCATGTGGCAGAAGCTTTCCCTATAGGCTGGCTGCTTTGTGCAGTTTGTCTGGAGAAGTCCCCTTAGGCTGAACAAGAAACGGCGTCTGACACACTCAGAACAGCCCAAGCTGCAAGCAGAGGAGATTCTGCTAGAATGTCAATGACTGCAGACACAAGATCATAGACAGGCAGCAATGGCTGAGCAGAGGTCTGTCTGATCAAAAGCATTTGAGGACCTGTACTGAAAATAACATAATTATTAAAATTACTTATATTTTACAATAATCATTTATAAATTACCATATTTAGTTTTTATATCCAATAGATCACTGCGCTTGCTCAAATACCCTGTAACAACAAAATTCAGAATATGCAGTGCCCAGCATTGCCTTCAACAAGCCATGTTTAGCACCCCGTGCCGCACTCCAGAGGGGTGCTAAACATGGCTTGTTGAAGGCAATGCTGGGCACGATGTGCATATTCTGAATTTTTTGTTACAGCGTATTTGAGCAAGCGCAGTGATATTAAGATCTCCAGTGGAGCGCAGTATATTTCCGCATATTTAGTGTTGGTAGAATCTTTCCTCATCGTAATTTTCATTCTAAAAATGTATCACAGTTTGCGACATCTTTACTATTGGCGGTGCAGCGATGCAGATTTTTTTTTTTTCAACTCTGTGTTCCAAAGTTAGTAGAAATAATACCTGGTTTCCCAGAATTCTCTGAGAGTGAGTGTATGGGGGAGGGGGTAAGGCTAAGGGGTGCATGCACGCATCAAATTTTAAACAATCATTTTACCATGTAATATGAAGGTTTGCCTATGCAATCTGCTCATAGTATTCAATATGTGTTGAACCCCATACTACATGGAGGTGGTAAAAATTTGGTCAGTGATTGGCCAATCATAATTGAAAGTGTGTACCATGAGCAAGCCTACTTAACCTGCTGGGCGGTCTGGACGAGCTCAGCTCGTCCAGTACCGCCGGAGCCTGCCGCTCAGGCCCTGCTGGGCCGATTTGGCTCAAATAAAAAGCAGCACACGCAGCCGGCACTTTGCCAGCCGCGTGTGCTGCCTGATCGCCGCCGCTCTGCGGCGATCCGCCGCGAGCAGCGGCGAAAGAGGGTCCCCCCAGCCGCCTAAGCCCAGCGTAGCCGGAACAAAAAGTTCCGGCCAGCGCTAAGGGCTGGATCGGAGGCGGCTGACGTCAGGACGTCGGCTGACGTCGATGACGTCACTCCGCTCGTCGCTATGGTGACGATGTAAGCAAAACAAGGAAGGACGCTCATTGCGGCCTTCCTTGTTTATTCTGGGCGCCGGAGGCGATTGGAAGATCGCCTCCGGAGCGCCCTCTAGTGGGCTTTCATGCAGCCAACTTTCAGTTGGCTGCATGAAATAGTTTTTTTTTTATTAAAAAAAAAAACCCTCCCGCAGCCTGCCTGGCGATCTTAATAGAACGCCAGGCAGGTTAAAAGATAAGACACTGGTTGCTTCCTGTACCACAAATTGTACTTGCTATACAGATTTTAAGTTTACTTTACACCCTATAAATATTTATTGTTTGATGTAAACAGTGGCGCTCTTGCACCACATAATCCTTAGCTATGACCAATCTGCCAAGCTCCACCCCTCTCATTCAGTATCTTCAAGAAGTCATTGCTTCTTTATCCCCCTTAAAGTAGGCCTGAAGTGGGAGGGATATGGAGGCTGCCATATTTATTTCCTTTTAAAGAATACCAGTTGCCTGGCAGCCGTGCTGATCTATTTGGCTGTAGTAGTGTCTGAATCACACACCTGACACAAGCATGCAGCTAATTCACTGAGACTTCAGTCAGAAGCATCTGGCCTGCATGCTTGTTCAGAGCCTATGGCTAAAAGCCTGGTACACACTTTCAATTATGATGGGCCAATCATTGACCAATTTTACCACCTCAATGTAGCATGAGGGTCAACAGATTTTAAATACTTGATTAAGTAAGCTCTCATACAACATGGAGGTGATAAAATTGGCCAATCAAAATTGGATGTGTGTACGCACCCCAAAATTTGTGTTTTTAGTGTGTCTACCTGGTTTAAAATCTGTTTACGCCCGAAATGACTGCCACCCGTAGCAATCGGATGCGGTTGGGGACTCAACGCTGTATAGATGCATCTCTGTGCTGTTGCCTAGTGATGCATCCGTACAGCACTGGGGCCCCAAAACTATGCGCCTTAGTGTTCGCATGCAATCACTACAGATGCACAGACTGGCAATAATGGTCCGCTACATGCCCAAAATAGTATCAAAATATGGCATGTATGGGTGCATTTTAATCAGAACAAACCTAAAAATATATTTTTAGGTGTATTATAACTGTGGCCCTTATGTAAAAAATAGGAAGGGTAAAAAATGAAGAAAAGTGTATTTTCTGCATTTACTTCTATTCTTTACATGTAGAAAGACTATAAACGTAACCTCTCTGCGACCGCATAATGCAGGATTGCGGCCGCAGAGTGTCGCTCTCATTCCTCGATCACGCCATGGGGCGTGGTCTCACAAGAGGCATGATTTACAGGGAACAAGTGCTCGCTCAAGTGCGCCTTTCCTGCAGTAAACACAGGGGGCCGCCGCGATCAGCCTGCCAGCCACGATTGGAGCTGGCAGGCTGTAATTTACATGTAAAATAGTAAAAAACATGTGAATAGTGCTGTGATCTAGAGCAGCGCTGTACAAAGAACAGCCTTGTCACTTAACTGTCCCCCAGAGCGGCCCACAGTGTGATCTTATCATAGGCATATGGCTATGTAATATTACGAATTTATTTATTTATTTATTTTGGGGGGGGGGGGGGTGGGATAAAATAAATAGGGTTTGTTTGTTTATTGAATGATAATTTTTAATTAATTAAAAAAAACAAAACAAAAAAAAAAACCTAAAAATGGCAGCAGCAATCAGATATCACCAACAGTTGTGGTTGAAGTGCTGAATTGTAAAAAATGGCCTAGTTACTAGGGAGATATAAACCTCTGGGGCTCAAGTGGTAAAACAACTTTTGCGAAAATATATAACCCAAAGAAAGCCAATGATATCCCGAAAAAAATGATATTTACCACTTTAATGGCTTAAAGGATACCACAGCTGGGAAATAAGTTTGCTGCAGTGTGTGGGGGGTTAAAAGTACATACCATTAGCCGGTCCTGCCCCCCCTCCATCTGCTGCCGTTAGTCTCATATAGGTCCCGGTGTCCTGCGACTTGATTGACCCCCCACCCGGACATACTGCGCCCTGTGTGCGCAGTAGGTCTTCCTCTCTTCACTTCTGGCCGGCGCATAGCGAGCGGCTCAGAATCACGCTGACTCCTCTGTCTAGTCTGGGCTGCGTGTGCGCTGCATTACACCAAGCGTCACATGCTAATCATGTGACGCTTTATTTTTTTATATATTTTAATGTCTTGCTTTTATTCTCACACATTTGTTTCAAAGACATTAGAAAAATATATGCCTTATAACAATTACTAAGATGTATGACCAGCTAAAATGATCAATGGCATGATCAGCTAAAACTATGTGTAAATGTTTAACTACTGTATTTTTCACCGTATAAGACGCACTTTTTCTCCCCCAAAAATAGGGAGAAAAAGTCCCTGCGTCTTATACGGCAAAGGGAATCCCCGACTTATGAACGCCAGCCGATACGAACCGCGACCCGCCGCCACGTCAGGAATTCCCTGGCCTGTGTGTGTAAACTCTGGCTGCTCCCGATGTGTGCCTCTGCCCGCTCCCTATGTCTGCTATGTGTCTGGCCACGTGTCCCCCGCGATTGTATAATATGCCGTGTGCCTTATCAACCCCCCCCCCATTGTGGTTGCTGGCCCCCCGTGTTAATATGCAGCGGGCTTAACGCTCTGCCATGCCCGCGAGGATTGGAGACCTCCTTCACAGCCACGCGGCTCCCTCTAGTGGTCGGCATGTGATGGTTGCGTCATTATCACATGCCGATCACTAGAGCAAGTTGCGTTGCTGTGAAGGAGGTCTCCAATCCTTGCGGGCATGGCGGACTAGGAGAGGTAAGCCCGCTACTGATTAACACCGGGGGGGGGGGGGGGGCAGCAACCACAAGGGGGAGGGGTTGGGGAGAGGGAGGGGGAGATAAGGCACACAGCAGGAGCAGGCATATTATACACTTGCTGGGGACACACGGCCGGACACATAGTAGACATGGGGAGCAGGCAGAGGCACACGTCGGGAGCGGCAAGAGTTTACACACACGCAGGGGACACAGGCACATGGGTATACATAAGGGACACATGGGGCATGCATGAGGGACACAAAGGACACATGGGGCATGCATGGGTGACACAGAGGACACATGGGGGAGAGAATGGGACACAGGAGGACACTTAGGGCAGACATGGGGAACACAATGATGGAGACACGTGGACACAGGAGGACACCATTTAGGGGAGAACATTTACAAGACGCTCCTGGAATATGGACGCACCAGGTATAGTTTATTCCCCCCCCCCCCCCCCCAGTTTTTGCCCTCTAAACCTAAGTGCATCATATATTCCGGAGTGTCTTATATGACGGAAAATACGGTATTTAGTAACAACAATGTTATATAGTGAATACTATATGCAATGTTCTACTTTGTTCTTTATTTGTATTTTTCACCCAATGTTTGATGTTAAGGAAATTCTACCGGTACAATATAACGCATATGTTGTAATTGTCTTTTAACAAGTACCAATAAAAAGTTAAATTTGAAAAAAAACAAACAAACAAAAAAAACAAGTAGTTTATTGAATTTGAAAGTTGTACTACAGAGTAATACAGCTCAGGTAGTGTCTTGCTTCCATCTTGTGGCTAAAATAAGGTAATGCAGCCTTCAGTCTTGTACTGCTTGGATATTTATTAGGGCTGGAACCCACTAGAGCGATTTTGTGAGCGTTTAGGGGACGATTCAAACCACTAGCGATTTCCCTAAACGCTCAGCTAATGTTAGTAAATGGGCCAAATTCCAGTGGAGCAATTGCGATTACCAAAATCGCAAACGTAGGACATGCAGCATTTTTAGCTATTAGCGTTACTGCAATATAAAGTATATAAACGCTGGCATAATCGCTCGTCAAAACCTACACAGAACGATTTTGCTAGCGTTTTGACATTACTGCACACTGTAAAAAAAAATTAAAAATTAATTGAAAGGACCAATCAGAATTAAAAACTCTAATCACTACACAATCGCTGGCAAAAAGATGACACTTTTTACAAACGCTACCGCAATCGTTCATGAAATCGCTTACAAACCGCTCATACAAAATACTAGCGATTGCGATTAGCGATTTGTAGTGGGTTCCAGGCCTTAGTGTGTAGAGGCTGCAACACCATCTAGCAGCAAATCCGATGTATTTAAAGAGGCACTGTAGTGACATATAACAGACTAAAAGTGACTATCCTGAATAATTTACTGCAGTCATTTTCCTGGTTTCAGCTTCAGAAACACTTTATATAACTATACTGCTGTATATTGGTATGTAGCCCCGCCTTTCCAGTAATGCTTAGTCTAGGCTGTTTTGCTATGCAGAATTCTGGGAGACCGGGCATTAGTTTCACTGGCTTCAGAATTCTCAGGAAACAAACATTCCGCAGGGCTGCACCTGACAGGACTAAAGATGTTGCCGCCTGTGATACATTTCAGAATGTAAATCAGGGTGAGGAAAGGTTTTACAATGGGAAAATACTAACTAAATAATTTATAAATGAATATTGTAAAACAAAATAAGCAATTTCACTCATTCTGAATTTACAAAAAGATAATGCATTGTCGCTTATCACATCGGGGCAGCACAGCTCCTCTTCCTGGAACAAGTGTGCGCAATAGCTGACCCGCCCCTCCATTGCGCACACTCGATCCAGAAAGTAGCCCGATTCGAAGGAGGGCTGTGCTCAGCAACGGGGGGGGGGGGGGGGGGGGGGGGGGGAATTTTTCAACAACGGAGGGAAGCCCGATTAGGATCCTGAGGCTTCCTGCTCTAAATAGATTTTGAACTCAAGCCTTGGCTTAGGTTCGCTTTGAAGGTTAAAAGCGCTGATAAATAACGCAGGATACTTGCAGTGCTTATTTTTTTAGCAGTGTTTTAAGATACAGCAGGTGTTTCTCCTATGGTTTACATCACAAAAAAATGTATCCTAACTAGCCATATTCAGTGTTTGCAAAAGAGAAACAAAAGGTTTTGATAACATCTGTACAGGGATGATAAGGAATGCAGAAAGAGAATTTACATCAGGTGAGGAGGGGTGACACTTTAGAAGTTCATATTTCACACAGGGTTCAGTTGGTTGAGGCATATAATAACAGCTGCTCTCTATCAGGTTAACATGCTAGTATATTAATATGATGATAAAGTCAACAATGCATGTATACTGCAATATAAACAAGGACTCCATACTAAGAGATCCCTTACAACCCAAGCTGATGCAAGTAAAACAATGAACTTTGAAGAGTTTAGCATCCCCTACTGTGATGTTCTGAAATGCCGATTATTAGCCGAGTCCACAATAAACTAAAGGTGCCCATTAATGGTACAATTTTAGTAAAAGATCAGATTATTGAAACTGTTTTGTATGTAAACAGAGAAGGTGGTGGGCCCAATCCATCCTGTGCGATCAGATCGTTCCCCTAAAGAACTGGTTCATCAGTAAACCTGAGACAGAGCAATCTATCACAAGGATTTATACTTACCTGTGGCTTTCTCCAGCCCCCTGTAGCCAGTTTCCTCCTTGTTGGTACCAGGGCCACCGACTCAGAGGCCTCAACTCAGACTCCTCTAATTTGCATAACACCATCTTGTTGATTGAAAGTTTGTAACTTAAAAGGCATCTCATCACTACCAAAGGTTAGGAATTTTAAAGTGTACCAGAGCTGAGTAAAAATAAAAGTGTTATACATACCTGGAGCCTTCTCCTGCGCTGGTACCAAGTCCCGCAACTTCCACAAGGTAAGTGCCCTCCTTACATATCTCTCCAGCAGCCGCAGACTGGCCACGACTGGAGGAAGTTACGTGACCCGGTACCGGCGCAGGAGAAGGCTGCGGATGGTGGCGTAGGAGTGATCCGTGCAGATGGGGATGGAGGAAGCCCCAGGTATGTATAACACTTATTTTACTCAACTCTGGTTTCCTTTAAAGCTATATTAAGATGATATCTGCTTTTGGTTACAATAAGCTCCTGGCCAGGAAGGTGACACTCTACCCTGTCATTGCCATCGTGTATGCCCCAGTATGTCATTTGTATAATAAGATTCACAGTTCAAAGTTCATATGATGAGTATAGTACTACTGTGTAATTTCATTTGTAGTCACCATACCCAAATTTAACATATCCAATCATGAGCAAAGGGAGTGTGTAAATTTTCATACAAAATTTGCATAAACCTGCATCAACGCAGAATTATTTGTATATCATTAACCAGCCCTACTAGTGACAGCTGCACATCAGGCTGTATTCTATTTCTTACAGCAGAGACGTGTATATATATATATATATATATATATATATATATATATATATATATATATATATATATATATATATATATATATATATATATATATATATATATATATATATATATATATATATATATATATATATATATGATTTCTAGTTACACATCAGATAGACAGTCACAAGTCACAATCAGATATGTATAGCGGACTCAAACGGCACAAATAACTTTAATTATTGGTTTATTTCATTTTTTGTGGACAAAGTACGACTATTACTGTATATATGTTATTAATGATGACTTTTATGAATGATGATATTATCTGAGAAATAGAACGTTTTATCATCTTTTCTTTTTGAATTACAATTGAAATGTATTAAGAGTATGAGAAATGTTTGGGCACCTGGAGTCTCAGTCGGGGAGAAAATGCACCACTCCTTGACTCCAACTCAGACTCCATAGCCCTGGTCAGTCTGGTACCATTCGTTGTGCTGCAGTGGAGTCCACAATCCAGCCTGGATGGGGGCCGCTGCACATGTGTGGTCCCGGCCACACACACTCCCCGATCGGCTCCCATTGCCAGGAACAATTTGCACAAGCGCACTGGCGGTATGATTCCTTCCTGTTTTTAGGGTCTAAAAGCGGTACAATTTTTTCATGTGTTTTTCATACCATGAGAGAGCCTGGAACAGCCCCTGCACTTACCCACCTTCCTGGGATCCAGCGCTGCAGTTCTCCCTCCATCCTCCAAGTGGCACTGTAACCCTATAGTGAGATTGCCGGCTGTCATGACAACAGTCGGCGATCTCACCAGGGGGTGCAGAGCCTCCGTGGATAGGAAGACAAATGGCCGCTAGCATCTGGATCGCCCGGGAGGTGAGCCAAATCGCTCACTGCGTGCTATACTCTGTATGGACCTCCTGGCGGCTACCACGAGTGTAGCTCGGGGTTACCGCTAAGGAGGTTAACCAACTGTGCATGCGCAGAATGCTACCAGCTAAAGGAGCGTGATTGGGTGGTGCACACAGTCTAGGCTGTGCATGCACAGTAGTCCCCAACTGGTTAAGTCAGGGACTTTACTGGGGCTGATAGCAGTGCAACAGAGAGGACTGAGAGGCTGGTGAGGGAGCAGAGGGACTGCAGTGTTCTCCCCAGGATCTTTTAGCTGGGTGCTCCACCCGGCTAGTTTTGGTGAGCACCCAGCTGTTATCAGTTCACCTCCACGTATGCTGTAAGCCGAGTTCCTCACAGAAGCACCGGCCCTGCAGTCTCTCATATTGCCCCACCCGGCTACTTTTTCATGCCACCCGGCTGGAAAAAAATTCTGGGGAGAACACTGGACTACATAGGCCTGGAGGAAGCGCCAGGTAAGTATTAATCCTTGTGGTCCTTTGTCTCAGGTACACTTTATATGCTTTGGTTTGATTAAAAAACAAACAAACTTTTCTTCCAAACTAAATACTCTGATTGAAAATATGATTGTTCATTAAAAACTGCACCGTTAATGGGCACCTTATCTCTTCCGCATCCTAGCCTGCTACCTGTGCTGGAAAATGGCAGGTGGAGAATGAAAGCTTGAATCTGATTGGTGAAAACAGGGCAGCAAAGACAGTCCAAACAAATGGTTAAGCTCTTTACACTCATACTTATGCAGAACCTAGTGACCTTACCAAAGTGGAGGTTGCTTTGGCTGGAGGGGCTGTGTGGGATGATGGGTGCAGGCTCTGACAGTGCCCTCTTGTGCTTTGTAGTCAGTGGTGGTGTGGCAGGCAGCTTTTTGGGGATGGGTGAGGGGCTGGTAGGAGGAGGTGGTGGTGGAACGTTGGGTGCTATGAAAAGTACAAACCACATTTAAGGATGTCAGAGTCTTAATCCATAACTCACAATGAAATCTAGATTTTTACAAGCCCTAAGTTTAAGAAATGCAGTTATTAAAGCAAAGTGTAAAGACATGAAAGATGAACTAGGGCTTCAATTCAAAATGCTTTTATATATTTTGCCATTATTAATTGCCAAAGATTGGGCCACATGTATAAAAACTAGAGAACATAACACAATGAAAGGGTCTCTGTTGCAAAAAGAGCACAGATGAGAATCTGCATCCCGAAAAACTGTCACCACCCTCATCGCAACTTCAATTTTCTTGACTTTTTAAAAGGAACTGTCACTTCTGCAAGGTTTTCCCCTAGGTGACATTTTCACGTGCCTTTTTAGCTACCAGCAACCAAGAAAATACTCCGGATAATTTAGACTGTACTTTATCGCCTACATTTTGGTACTTTTTACAATTGTAGAGTGCTGAAACATTGTTTAAAAAAGAAAATGAAAAATGATCTCCTGGGAGAAAATCTCAGTGGCACTTTTTCAGTTCACTTTTTCTCCTGAGTGTTGAGAGAGTCTTAATCAGCTACTCAAGTTTAATACATCAGAATAACTAGCAAATTTAAAGGACCACTATTGTGACCACTACCACTTATAGGCAGTTAAAATCTGACAGAACCGGCAGGTTTTGGGCCAGTCCATCTCCTCATGGGGATTCTCAGGATTTCTTTGTTTTCAACAGCATTTCCTTAACAGCAGTTGCAAAGTCTAACTAACAAAACTGCTGCTCAGGTAATGCTGTTGAAAACAAGGAAAACCCTGAGAATCCCCCATGAGGAGATGGACTGGTCCAAAACCTGTCGGTTTTGTCAGATTTGAACTGCCTACTTTTTTCGTAATAGTGGTCCTTTAAGAAATGCATGTCAGTTAAACTTAAATCTTAAATTAAATATAAAATAAAATGAAAGGCCTTTTTAAATGATGCATAGAATTCAATAAGAAGCAAAAATCTCTCAACAGAAAAATAGCTTTGGTGGGATCCATCCAGTCTGACAAGAGTAATACTGCTTAGTAACAGGATAAAAAGACGTTCCAGGCTGATAAGACTTCCCAGTTTGATCACTTTCAAAGTGGCGCATCAGGTTATTAAAGGGAACACAAAATGAGAGCAATATGGGGGTTGCTATTTTTACTTGCTACTTCCTGTTTGCAGTACCCCTGAACTAAGTATTTATTAACATATTTTGAATACCGCCCTATAAGTGGTGCTGTGACATATGTCACAGCACCATCCGCAGTCTACAGAGCCCCGTGTCCCCAGCTTTGCTCAGCCGAAGTACTCAACTGAGCAGAACGTGGATTATGGGCAGGGAGGGAGTGGCAGTTCCCCCTACTCTCTGCATGTCCTTAGGAACACCTCCTCCACTCGTCGCTGATGCTTCCTGGTGTTACTGTAACGGTACACAGAGCACAGGAGAGCTGCGACTTGTGGGCTTAAGGGAGACTGAGCTTGGAACGATACTGTACTAATACAACTATTAGTTACACTATCATTCCGAGCTCTATCTTCCTTAAGCCCACACAAGTTGCAGTTCTCCTGCAACACCAGTAAGCATCAGTCGGGAGTAGAGGGGGCATAACTAGGGGTGGACTAGGGGAGAGGAATTGCCACTTCCTCCCTGCTCATAATCGACGTTCTTCTCAGTTGAGTATTTCGGCTGAGCAGTGTGGGAGCCACAGGGAGGCGTAGTGGGGTGCTGTGAATAAGATGAAATTAAAAGCATGTTAATAAATACTCAGTTCAGGAGAACTTTACTTTAATAATACCAGTTGCCTGGCTATCCTGCTGATCTTTCATGCACCAGTAGTTTGAATCATACCTAAAACAAGCATGAAGCTAATCTTGTAAGTTTTTTGTCAGAAACATCTGTTCTGCATGCTTGTTCAGGGACTATGGCTAAAAGTATTACAGGCAGGGGTTCAGCAGGGCAGCCAGGCAATATGCGTTGAAACATACATCAGCCTCCATATCCCAGTCTTACTTCAAGTTCCCTTAAAGATGCATATATGTGATTAGTCCAGGCATTACAATTACTGCAGGCACAGGACCTGCACTCTATAAACATAATCCTCCCAGTTACCAGAAAGATCTGGTACACACACCCGCCCATAACTTCATCATAAACCTGGAGTGCAGCACGCAGGAAATGAGATGGGAGCAAGAGGGGACCAATAATCCTGTCTCCATCTAAGGAGAAGGGAAAAAATAAAAAAAAATAAAAGAATCTTCACACATTTTCCAAAAATGCGCAGCTACCATCTTGTAGCATAGGTGTGGCCTGACTGACAAAATTGCAATTGCTGGAATTTACGTTAATCACTAGGGATGATCAATGAGATGCAAATATTTCTGAGTTTATGCAAATGTATGTACATTTGTATGCAAGTATATGCAGCTTCAAAATGGACCAATCAAATCCTACCCAGGTTTAAACTGATTGGTCCATTTTCAAGCTGCATACATTTGCATAAAACATGTACATACATCTACATAAACTTGGAAATATTTGCATCTCATTGATCATTCCTATTAATCAACTAACTTGCACTCTAGAATTATCAGATCCAGTCAGAATAGTTGCTAAAGGCAATCCAGAGACCTCTTTTTCTCTAGTTTCCATACACAAGGCAAAGGAAAAATAGGGCAGTTGCCCATACCGACCAATCAGTTTTTGTCTTTCATTCTCTAAGCTGCGCTGAAAATAAAATATTGTTGAGGAACAGAATTGTTAGTAATACCAAGCAGCACAAATCTGACTGGCTGCTGTGAGCAACAGCACTACTTTTCAGTACTTCACAGCACAGAGGGGCAAGTGAGGAACTAACCATTAAGTGAATGGAAATGTTATGCAAATGAATGCAGCTTGGACTTCAGCCAATCCAAAGCATCCACTGCATTTTATTGGTCCAAGCTGCTTACATTTGCATAAAACTAGCATACAACCTGCATCCTCACAAAATGATTAGGGTTTCACTGACCATCTCTACAACTGTATCTGACCTCATATAGGGCTTGAGCCCGTTACCCCATGTGTTCGATTTTCAGCATCTGTAACATTGATGCGTAGCAGAAAAGCAGACACAAATAGTGGTTTTAGGCCCTTAATGACTAAAGAACCCGCACACATTTTCTTGCTGGGCCAGACTGCTTTATTTTATGTTGTGAAACCCAGCTTATAAAGCAAACAGCTGGCTGACGCGTTTCATGAATCTGCAACGTGAATGTGAAACACTTTGGTTCAGCTGGTTCCTTTTTGGAAATTAAAAACAAACATTACTTTCCACACCAACAAGACTGTCAATAGTATTTCAATGCTTTACCAGCTGTGCTGTTATAAAAAAGGAAAAAAAACAAAAGTTCTGTAGCAAATAACAGAGCTTAAATTGACACTGAAGCATAAAAAACAAACAAAAAAAATATGATAGGAGTTGTTTTTGTAAGTACAGCTAAAAAAGAAAGCATTAGTAGCTAAGACAGGATTCTCATATTGTTTCCAGTACAGGAAAAGTTTAAAAAAACAAAACAAAACTCCAGTTATCTATGCAAAAGCGCTTCTCTGAGCTCTCCGACCTGGTTGGTTAGCTACGGTGCTATTTTCTGAAGCACTTATACATCAAATAAACCAATGAAAAAACATCTTAAGATTTTACTGCAGGGAAGTTCAGAGGGTCATGAGCTCTGTATTTTAAACTATAAAACAGAGCAGAGTATGGTTTGTAAATTGCAAATATGACAGAATGAGGCAATGTTATAAAGACTATTTTCTTTGCTACTAATGTTCTATTAATCATCCGTACTAGACATACAGTTCATTATAACATACTTTTTTTTTCTCTCCAGTGCCACTTTAAACTGTACCTAAAGCGACATAATGAGATTAACATGTACGTAAAGTCCCAGTCCTACTTAAAGGAATCATCAGGGAAAAAAAACAAAAATCAGCTTTAGTCACCTGGGGCTTTCTCCAGGCCGACCTCGCAGTAGTCCTTACTGCGACTGCATCAAGCGCCGCTGTCAATCACGTCCATGTGGTCCGCAGGCGCAGAACCACTGCGCCTGCGCAGTAAGCCACAGACAACGTGGCCATGATTGACAGCGGCGCTTGACGCAGCCGCAGTAAGGACGACTTTGAGGTCGGCCTGAACAGCGTGTGGGGAGACCAGGACTGCAAGGGGCTGGAATAAGCCCCAGGTGAGTAAAGCTGATTTTTGTTTTTTCCCCTGATGATTCCTTTAAACTAGGATGTGTTCCTTTTTTCTCACTGTAAGGGCTAAGAATTCAGGGCTGTAAATGAGAGTTTCTCTGCAGTGGGATTACATTAAAATGAGAACTAATTACACTCACTGAGAACTAATTACAGTGGATACAACACTGTGTGGCTAAGAAATACTTCTGAGAATAGGGAACAATCAAAGCTCAGCAGATAAATATACAATATATCTGCGAGGGAGTGAAATAATGATTGTCATTTATCCTAGACCGTAAAAGTTTTTAAGTGTACCCAAGGTGGATTAAACTAAAAAAAGGAGATACTTTCTAAGAAGAAGGAAGCCAATGGATCCTCCAGAGGCTTCCCACGTCCTCCTCGCCCCCACCCTTGCTGCGTGCAGACCACTGGAACATATCAGACAGGAGCTTGTTGGATATGTTCTTGTGACCGTGCTCCTCGCTGTGCTCTGCACCTGTGGGAGTACGGTCGTCCCTGCCCAGTATATGAGCGGCTCCATGCTACTGTGCAGGTGCAGTATGGCCGCGCTTGTGCATAGAGGAGTGTGTTCGCAACCTTAAAGTGAACCTCCAGACTAAAAAAATCTACTCAGCAGCACAGAAAAGGCTATGTGTTTAACAGTTTCACAGCAGCAGAACTTTGTTTTTCTTACCCAAGCCTCATTTTTAGTTGCGCAGAAGCTAAGCTCCGCTCCATCAAAGAAATCTGCCTGGGCATTTTTACCCTTATGCTGTGCAAAGCATGATGGGATTTCTGGTGTTGTTCTTGTTCTGCTGTTTTGGCGCAAATTTGTTTGTTTTTTTTATTTAGAATTTGAGATTTGAAGCCTAGCAAGCACATCTGGGAGGGGTGATCAGGACACAGGACAGTTGGAATTGTGTTTCATGCTCCGTCACCTCCTTTCAACCAAAAAGATGGCTGCCCCCATGAAATCACTAACATTTACCTGTTCTTTTAAAACAGGGTGGGTAAGAGATTACATTACCTATCTATTTTAATTCACATAACTAATGTAACTTAATGACAGTATGTTTGTTTAGGCTGAAGTTCCTCTTTAAAGAGGATCTCAAGCAGTGGCCTCCAAGAGGCCATGGGGAGCCTCTGGTGGATGTGTATATATAAAAGCATGCGTACATGTAACATGTTTCGCTGTTGACCCTTCTTCGTCAGGCACCTTAGTGACAACTCTAGGAAAACAAAGAATGTAAGTGGCTCTTAAAAGCATTTGATTTATGGTTTCTGTAGCTGGTACTATTTTAGGTGATGAAGTAGGTGCCCCAGGAAATGGGCATTTCTGCTTTCATGTGCATTATGAAACTGTTCCCCATTTTTAGGAATAAGCACACTACACATGATCCCAGAGAAACCAGACGCCCAAGGAAAGATTGCTGAATCTCTCCACTTGCCATGCCAGTGATCACCTTTGGAGTGACCCTACTGATTTTAATTACTAGATTACTAACTTACTACGCTTTGTAGTCCCTAGTTAAGCATGTTCACATATTTTCGAGGTCTGAATGACATTTAAAAGTTTCTATAATACTTTACCTACTGGTACAAGGTGGTGTGTAACAACGCCCTCACCCGCCCACCTAACCAAAAGTCAGCTCTGCACAGGGGCAGAGAATAGATAACAATCAATGGGGGTGGAAAGGAGATTTGACCATGCTACACAAAGTCTCACTCTGCCCACTAACTTGAATTCACCCTCTTTAGTCAGTTTGGTGACTGAGGGCATGGCCACGCCCCTTTTATTACTCACACACTTATAAGCCAGCCTCTGCACAGATGCAGAACTGGAGTGGGGTCAAGTGGGCAGGCAGTGGCCATAGCTTCTGTCACTTCTCTGGATGTAAATACTGACACAAGTGTGACATGGAGGACCTGCAGTGGTTCAGAATAGCAGTGGATTAAAAGTGCATTTTAGTATTGGTCCATTATGATTATTTTGTACTATGTCTATTTTTATATGACATCTTTGTGTTGTGACTTTGACTAGACAAAGCCATCATACACTTCAATAAATGATTTAAGTATCTTGGTCTTCTGAACGTATGGTTAGTTGTTTGGAAACTTCTGTTTCCTGTACCTAGCCTTGCTGTGCTGAGAGAGCAGCCGTGTCTCTACTGATGGAGCACATTGTCTCCTCGTAAACCAAAACACAAGAAAATGAGAAAACGCATGTCCCAGCAGGAGCCTCACCACAGACACTATACTGCTCCTCCTTCAGGCCAGCACCTTGACTTACCTCTGATAGGATTCCGGGGAGGCAGCGGGGGTGTATAAGGGGTGGTTGGAGTAGATGCGTTATCAGCACATAGTCCTCCACCTACATCATAGCGTGAATCCTGAGACAGCTGAGAGACTTGGGAGGCCCGCCTTAAGAATGATGTAGGAGGTATCCTGTCTAGAAATGGAGAGCCGGGTGCCTGAAAGCAACTGTATGGCCGCAGACTTCTCTCTTTCTTAATAGGGCCCAGCTGTGAAGAACACAGAAATAGTTAATGGCTCAGCTCAGTGACCTCCACTACATCAGTGGAGGGATGCAACTACAAATCATGCATCTCTCCTACCCCATCCCTCAGCGAAACTTTAAGAGCCCCACTCCCAACATGTGCCCCTTTGTGACCGCTGCAGGGTCATGTAGCCACATGCGGCCACCCTATAAGGAAAACTGAAGTGATATGGAAACTTCCATATTTATATCCTCTTAACTACCCTGGCGTTCTATTACCTGCGCCAGGGTGGCGGCACAGCAGTTTTTGTTAATTTGTTTTTCTTTTTAAATCATGTAACTAGCCTAGCGCTAGCTACATGATGCCCCCCTCCCTGCGGCATCCAGTGCGTAGTTCAGATCGCCGCCGGCGTGTAGCCACATAAGGAAATCCCGTTCTGAACGGGATCTCTTTAAAGGCTTCCCCCTGTCGCCATGACGACGATCGCGATAACGTCATCGGCGTCGTGACGTCATCCGGAGTTCCGATCCACCCCGCAGCGCTGGCTGGCACTGATTGCCCAGGCTGCGCACAGGGTCTGGGGGGGGGACGACGACTCTATTGCAGCGCGTAGCGGCGCATCGGTGGCGGCGATCAGACTAGACACGCAGCAAGCGAAGTCCCAGCGGGGCCTGAGCGGCGCCCTCCGGCGGTAATGGATGAGCTGAGCTCATCCATACTGCTAAGGAGGTTAAAAAGATTCTGAAGCGAATACAATTTGCAATTTTTACCCAGTTATTCGCTTCAGTAGTCTCATCAGAAGTAAACTGCCGCATCCCTGCCGCAAAACGAGGGGTTTAGAGCCCCCAAAACCCCGGGCAAAGATCCACGACCAACTCGGCTGAAGCTGAAAGCTCTGCCTCTCCTGGCGTCAATTGCTGCAGGGATCTCCGCCTCTCCCCGCCCCTCTCTATGAAGGAAGACTGAGAAGGACGGGGAGAGGTGGCGATCCACCGCGATTGACATCAGTAGAGGCAGAGCTACAGCAGAAAGCTTTGCCTCTTTCAGTAAGCGCCGGCAGGATTGCCCCCCAGGGATTTGGAGGGTCTAAAGTGCTCGTTTTGCGGCGGGGATGCAGCGGTTTACTTCTGATGAGAGTACTGAAGTGAATTATAAGGTAAAAATGTCATTTTTTCGCTTCAGTCTCTCTTTAAGAAATACCAGTTGCCTGGCAGTCCCTCTGATCCTCTGCCTCTAATACTTTTAGCCATAGACCCAGAACAAGCAAGCAGCAGACCAGGTGTTTCTGACATTGTCAGATCTGACAAGATTAGCTGCATGTTTGGCTCCAGAAGTGTCTGAACACCATCAGAACAAATTAGGGATGGTCAATAAGATGCAAATAATTTTTAGTTAATACAGCATTATGCACATTTTGTATACAAATGTATGCAGCTTGAAAATTAATCAATCAAATCCTGCTGAGCTAAAATTTCATTGGTCCATTTTCAAGCTGCATAAATTTGCATACAAAATGTGCATACTCTTGGAATTATTTGCATCTCATTGGCCATCCTTACAGCCAGACAGATCAGCAGCACTACCAGGCAACTGGCATTGTTTAAAAGGAAATAAATATGGCAGCCTCCATATTATTCTCACCTTGGGTTCCCTTTAATAACTTGATGAGCCACTTTGAAACTGATCCAACGGGGAAGTCTTATTAGCCTGGAACATCTTTTTATCCTGTTACTTAACAGTATAATTCCTGTCATGCTGGAAGGCCCCAACTTCAGTTGTCCTTTAACCCCCTTCTCCCCACAACAAGTATTGCCACTATTCATCCACCAACAAGTGCTGCCTCCACACCCCCTACCCCCCTTCCATTCACAGTGTGGCTGGCCACCACTCTCCCTAAATGCAGAATAGAACATTACCTAAAATCAGGGCCAAGTATGCTAGTCTTCTATGCAGCTGCCCATTCTTACTAAACTCCCATCCTGACAGTGTGGCCAACTGAGCTCTTGAATTCCTGATAAATATTTATTATACAGGTCTTGTGGTTAGTTAGACACAGATTATGTGTAAGTAGCCCCAGGAAGTGCATAACTGTATAAGTCTTTAAAGTGAACTCAAGGTGAGAGTTATATGGAGGCTGCCATATTTAATTTCCTTTTAAAGCAGTAGGATCAGCCATACTATGCCAGGGGAAAAAAAACACATATATAAGTAGATAAATACTTGACCTACTTACATAACACATGTATTCTACTGTCCACGTTTTGATTTCAGTGAATGTTATATAGTAAATTACAATAATTCTGTTCCTAGTGGGGGCCATGTCTTTTGCCCACAGTTAAGGCTAACTTGTGATGTCATTTCTGCCCTTTACTTTTTTTCTTGTCTCCTCCAATCGCTGAGTCGCCTCAGCCTTGCTTGTAAACACAAGTGAGTAGGGGATTAGGTTTCAGATAAGAAGCTGGCAGGGAAATAAAGGGAAGAGGAGGAATAGATTATAGATAAAAAGAACCCCCAGCATGCAATTATTTGGCACGACTACTAAAGGGCCAGTGTTCCTTAAGTATGTGATAACTCCAAATCATAACAGCAGAAAACGTTTTGAAAGTTTTGATTGCAGGATTAGCATCTTTATCACTTAATACACTCAGACCAGTTGCTGTTGAAATTTGATTCTTATGGTGACGATACCGCTTTAAGCAATACCAGTTGCCTGGCTGTCTTGCTGATCCTCTGCCTGTAATAGTTTTAGCCATAGGCCCTGAACAAGCATGCAGCATACTTGGTGTTTCTGACATTATGGCAGCCTCCATATCACTCCCACCTCGGGTTCACTTTAATGGAAGGATTTAGTGACCCTCCATCCTGGTTGCAAATCTTTCTGCATGGCATCATGTGATAGAGCAGGGTGGAATAGTGTGAGTAGCAGCTACATGGAAGAGAAGCAGACCAAGCACTGAATAGTGTGAGTAGCAGCTACATGGAAGAGAAGCAGACCAAGCACTGAAGCAAGGGAAGGAATTACAAATCCGATGAGACAGACAAAACTGATCAGGGGTTTGGGCTATGGATGGTAATCATGTATACACTGTGAC
Source organism: Hyperolius riggenbachi (assembly GCF_040937935.1). Taxonomy (NCBI): domain Eukaryota; kingdom Metazoa; phylum Chordata; class Amphibia; order Anura; family Hyperoliidae; genus Hyperolius; species Hyperolius riggenbachi. The sequence continues at coordinate 70,287,802 of NC_090657.1, forward strand.
CATCATAGTGCCTTATTGGGGCATTGTGTATGGTTTGCCATTCTTCCTTCCTATCAATGATAAATGGTGTTTAAGCCTGGTTTTACTTTCCATATCGGAGTGGCGTAACTATGGAGCTTGGGGCCCTGGTGTGAGTTACATGGGGTCCCAAGCACTCTTTTGTTATGGAGCCCCAAAACATACTATGGGCAGCTGGAGTGTCAGAGAGGTGTCATCAGAGTAGGAAAATAGCTTGTTAAGGATTATCACTATTCAATGCACATATAGACGTGCGCATTATTGGCATAGCACCAATAAAAAGCTAATAAGATTGATGAAGGAGGGCCCCTAGTGGTCCCCTCTGGCCCAAGGGTTCCGTTGCGGTCACAACCTCTGCATCCCTAATTGCTACACCACTGCATAGCATTTATAGGAATGAGTTCAGATTTCCCATGTCTAACAGCACAGGCAGTTTAGGTGTCTTAAAATTAGCTGGAATGTGCCTGCACTTCAGTACAACTATTACTTTTTTATTATTTCTATTAGATAGCATTTTAAATAAAAATGACTTAATCTTAAAAAAATATAGCAAAACCAACTGCGTAAGCAAAGACCGCTCCATTACATCTGGATGTCACTAAACAAGGCTATATGGGAAGTTGGCAAAGAGTGCTCTTTAGAGCTAAAAGTTACCAAATCTGATGCTGTAACGTTTCTGCATAACAGTCCGGGGGTTTCACAACAAGTGCTGAATAAGCATGAACAAGCGACAGACACAAAACTGTACTTGCTCATGTTGGAGAGTGGGCCGCCACAGAGAGGACTAACTTTTCTGGATGATATTCTCTTGCCATGGCTCTACACTGCACTCCATCCTCCCAATACTTCCCGTTTCTCAGCAGAAGCAGGTATCGGCAGAAGGATGGAGCGCAGCATGGAGCACCAAAGGAAGAGGCGGTTGTCCAGGTAAATTAGCCCTCACTTTCCAGACACGAGCGTGTACAGTTTAGCAACTGGAGAAACAGTGCTTATTCATCCCTGATGTTCAAGGCCCTATACATCTCCAGGACGATAGATTGGGCACCAGGGTACCATATAGTGATAGACTTATGGACAACAGTCTACTTTACCCTTTCATCAAGATCGTCATCGCTTTCATACATGTCGTCTTGCCGCAGCAGCAGCCACTCGTATTCCACGTGAACACGCATGTTAAATTGATTGTTTTGAGCTTGGAGAAGCTAAAGGAAATAGAGAACAAATAAACAATATGGTTAAAGTGGATCCGAGACAAACTATGTTCACAGTGTCAGGTCATTTTCTATAATGGACCACAATAGTCAAACTGACTAGCTGATAAATCCTTTGTATGTATTAAGACGTCCCCCAAAAGTAAGCCCTACCTGGAATTTGAGCATGCTCAAAATATAAGCCCCACTTCAAAAATAAGCCCTAGCGGCAATAAGGGGAAAAAGTATTGCAACTTGTGTTGTTACCGGAGCCGATTGTCTTGCGGGTGAGACGATGGCTTAGTCAAGTGGCCAACTCAGTAAGTGCAGTGATTGACCCAATACCCACCTGCGAGACCATCGGCCCCAGCAGAAACACAAGTTGCCGCACTTCTTCCCTATAGGCTGAAGCTTGGGAACACAGCAACAAAAAGTTTGGGGAAATAAGAGGACAGCATGGCATAGACCTTGGGGCGGGGGGGGGGGGGCTGGTAAGAGGAGGATGCAAAAGGACACTAGGAGAACATGGGAGACAGGGGAGGACATAGGGGGACAAGGGACACTAAAGATGCAAGGGGGACACTGCCGCACACAAGAGGTGGATCCAGCAGAGGGAGTGGCGGCACAATTGTGAAGGCAGGAGGACACACAGCACAGAAATGTGTGTGTTCATAGAGATAGAGCACATCCCCTGAACGCCCTAGCACATCTTTTGGAGCAAAAATTTATACAAGACTGTCTTATTTTCAAAGACACGTGGTAGCTGGCTGCTGGGCCCTCTCCACTAGATGTGGTTGTGAATTAGGTCGATACATTCTTACCAAGTCTTCACAAAGAGTGTGCTTGAGTCTTCTGGCAATGTCCAGGGCCGTTTCCCCAGCTTCATTTTCTGCAGGAAGAAATTAGATTTTAGGTCCCAACAGTTCCATATTCAGCAACACTAAGGGCCCATTCACACTAGAAATCGCTAAACGCTAATGCAAAACGCTGAGCGTTTTTCTGGCGTTTTTTCCTAGCGATTTTTCACTGTATAGAGAGCGTTTTTCCAGCGATTAGCGTTTTGCGATTTCTAGTTCAATTCAAATACTTTTATTGAAACGCTAATCGCTCCAGAATCGCTCAGAAAACGCTGCATGCAACGCGTTTGCGTTTCAGCAAATCGCTAAATGCTTAGATGAGAACACTTCCATACACTTTCATTGTGCACACGTTTTTCAAATCGCTAGCGATTTTCAGCAAAGCTGAAATCGCTCTGAAAACACACAAGTGTGAATGGGCCCTAAGAGAAGCAGAAGTGCAGTGCAGAATTATGTGTGTGAGACGGCATAGATTTATAAGCATTTTAAAACCTCCTACACAACTGGATACTGAGCGCAAATTACCTTCATGCTTAATGAGCCTCGCCCACACCATCAGATCAATAAGCAGCCAATCAGTGTTTAATGAGCCACCATCCTTTCAAAGAATAGCTATTTAAGTCTGAGCGGCTACAGAGAGGCTTGTGCTTGCCTGGGGAGCAGCCCCTCCCACTTAGAGACCCACAGCCATTACTTTAAATAAGGTGATGAGATATTTTCCCACTGTCATTGATCAACCAAGTCTTGTGACATTTTCCACATCACGTGACCCATTTCAGCCAATACAGAACTGGCAGCCAGGAGAGAAGCATTGCTGCTCATAACAGAAGTATTAAACTTCAGATAGTCAGTCATCAGTTTTTTATAAATATGCTGGCAATCTCATTTGCAGTTTTTATTGCCACTTCATGAATAGGCCACTAACATATATGTTTGATGCTTTCTATAGACTCTGCAGGCATTCCGGATGTAAGTCTTATGCACTGGAGGTGATAGAGGAGCTGGATTTTCACAGCCACTTTCTGTGTGGCCCCACAACCTTTGTGACCAGAGATACAGACAGCCCAATCAAATGAGATCCAAAGTAGGTCCCATCGGGGGCGTAACTAAGCCCCACAGGGCCCCCCTGCAGAATTTAAGAGCGGGCTCCCCCTCCCCTGGGGCCCGCTCGTGGCCGTTTTGTGGGGGCTGGAGGGGTGGCAACATGAGGGGAAAGCCTTGCCTACAGTCGGCGGGGAGAGGGGAAGTCCCCCCCCCCTCCCCTCCCTCACCTCGGGGCTCTCCCCTCTGCGCTCGCCCCCAGCTAGTGTGCTAGCTCCAGTGTGTGGGCGGCGGGCGGATACATACCTTCTTCCGTGCGTTCCATCGCAGACTTCTCGCTCTAGCGGCTGACGTCACTTCCGGGACTTCCGGAAGTGACGTCAGCCGCTAGAGCGAGAAATCTGCGATGGAACGCACGGAAGAAGGTATGTATCTGCCCGCCGCTCACACACTGGAGCTAGCACACTAGCTGGAGGGAGCGCAGAGGGGAGAGCCCCGAGGTGAGGGAGAGAACTTCCACTCTCCCCGCTGACTGTGGGCAAGGCTTTCCCCTCATGCTGCCACCCCTCCAGCCCCCACAAAACGGCCCTGAGCGGGCCCCAGGGAGGGGAGGGGAGGGCCGCCCCCCCCCCACGGCCGCAGGGGCTGCAGGGCCTATTGTTACGCCACTGGGTCCCATGCACTGGGAGTCCATTAATCTACCTTGCGACACTATTTCTCTGAGGTCTGCGGCCATGACAGGAGTTTAGCAAACAGCTATTAAGAGCAGCTTCATGGATGGAGCTCTCCGATTGGCTGACACAGTCATGTCACAGGCTGATCATGTGACAGTGTTGAGTGATGCATGTGCATGACTTGTTTGCAGAAAAGGCATCTACACAAGGCAAAATACAACTGATGCTTAAATAATAATAATATAATAACAAATGTGTGAAAAGGAGAAAAAAATGCCAAATAAGTAGATAAGTTATATTAATAGATTTATGCTTTAGAGGGACTCCGAGCAGTGCAGAAACTTTGGAAAGTTGCATACCATTTTGAAGCTCTCTTTCTCCTCTTTCCAACGATATATAAACCGCCGCCCTACGCCTTTTAGTTTTCTCTATTTTCGCGATCGAAATCGTGGCCACTGCGATATACAATTCTCTTTCATAATTCTCAATCATCTCATTTATACCTCAATAACAATCCTATTGACTAATGTGGACTTTGGTACATGTAGGTTTGGGCAAGACATTTAATAAACACGATACAAACACTGCTGGCCCCGGCGTGTAGCTTTTGTAAAGGCCGGCAGCCTGAGGGTTAAAGCGGTATAAAACCCTGACATAGTCTTCAATAAAACAGGTTTTCCTACTTTTATATGCCATACGGTACAGATTTGTTTTTGTGCATAAGTATTATTATTCATTTAGAAATTACAAGTTCCCAAAAGTACAGTTTTTGCTTTGAGAGCTGACTTTGCATTTTATTCATAACTGGTTTTATTCATTATGTATTGTAGGCAGAAAAGCTTTGAGTCTCTGTCTGTGTCCAGGAGCTTCTGCACAGTCAGAGAATGTGTCACATTCCTCACTTGATACAATTAAGTAAACACAAGAAAACATTATCTCCACTTTGGATGTGTCCAGATTTCTCTGCACTTAACTTTTAAGTCCTGCGTGTAACCCTATGAATGCTGTTCTTGTAAAAAAAAAAGAAATGCTGGTTGCATATAATATGCTCTAAATAATTATTTAATCACTTGCCGACCAAGTGATTTCCTATTGATCTGTGCTGGGTGGGCTCTTCAGCCCCCAGCACAGATCGTGTTGCAGGCAGGGCGATCAGACTTTCCCCCCTTTTTTCCCCACTAGGGGGATGTCCTGCTGGGGGGGTCTGATCGGCGCCGCTCTGCTGTGCCTTGCGGGGGGGGGGGTGCTCCTCAAAGCACCCTCCGCAGCGCTATTCCCCCCTCCCTCTCCTTCCCTCCCTCTCCCTGGCTCTGTAGGCGGTACAGGACGGCGATACGTCCTGTACCGCCTCTTATAGGCTTCAGCCTATCAGACGGCGGCGATCCCCGGCCTATCAGAGGCCGGGGAACGCCGATCTCCTTTACGGCGCTGCTGCAGCGCCGTGCAGTGTAAACACCGGGGATTTCTTCCCCGCGTGTTTACATTTTGCCTGCGAACCGCGATTGGAGGCTCGCAGGCAGTTCACGGAGACACCCTCCGTGAACGGACATGGAAACCCGCAGACAACCAGTTTACGCCAATCGGTGTTAGCTGGTCGTCAAGAGGTTAAAGAAAAGAAGAAATGCTGGGTTTCATTCCGCTTTAATGCTTTGCCACTATCCCCCAAGTATTGTTCTCTGACCAAGCAGAGAGACACAAAAGCAAAGAATAGATCTGCTGCCACCTAGTGGTTACTTACTGATCTTCATGTTGACTTTCGCTCTGAGGAACAGTTTCATGCTCTCGGTTTTATTATACAGGCTGCAGTAATGGAGAGGAGTATTGCCTCTGGCTGTCTGCTTCACCAAGTTTCCACTGCAAAAAGACATAAAAATTGACTAAAAAAACAGCAGGTGCTCATGGTAAATAACGTTGCAGTTCAGGCATTTCAATTTAATGCGAGGATCAGTATTGTTGATACAGATAAAGTTTCTCTATTTAGTGGGGAAAGAATGGGGGGAAATAGTCAGGTTACTGTTCGTGTCACAATGATGTTAGGGTGAATGTAAAGTAAACATAGCATTTGGTTGACGTTATTATGTATGTTAGAGTAAATGTATCTGCGTAGGTTAGTGTCATGCTTCAGTGCCAGTGTTAAAGTTAGCATTGTGATCAGCTTAAAGGACAACTGAACTGAGAAGTATATGGAGGCTGCCATATTTATTTCCTTTTAAGCAATACCAGCCCTGCTGATCTATTTGACTGCACTAGTGTCTGAATCACACCATAAACAAGCATGCAGCTAATCTTGTCAGATCTGACAATGTCAGAAACACCTGATCTGCTGCATGCTTGTTCAGGGTCTATGGCTAAATGTATTAGAGGTGGAGGATCAGCAGGACAGCCAGGCAACTGGTCTTGCTTAAAAGGAAATAAATATGGCAGCCTCCATAGCCCTTTTGCTACAGTTGTACAGTTCTCATTGGCAAGTGGACAGAAAAAGTGTTAAAGTTGATCTAAATCATTCGCCATTATGAAAACCTGTAACACGCATACATAGAACATGTAAGTTTTCCTGGTGTAAAATGCACTGTAAATTACCTTTTCCCTATGTTGCGGTCAGAGGCTTAGCTAGGGGTTTTGAGTGCTCGGGGACACAAACAGTTTTTGCAGAGTTTTTACAGCAAAAAAAGGGTGTGGTCATGGCCATGACGGCCACCATGTCGGAAGCCAGGGTGCCCACCCTGTAGGGGGCCAGAGAGCAGCCCCCCATTTAGGAGGCTACAGAGCCCTCATTTAGGTTTTTTACAGGCCGGGGGAGCACTAGCAGCCGGAGCTGTTGCATTAACTCACCTTTTCAGATCCACGCGCCGCATATACTTCTGTTTTCTGGGTATCCTGTATTATGGTTACAGCGTCCCCTGTGATATCATCATATGGGTCGCTGTTACCATGATACCATGATACTGCCATTGCCACATAACACCAACCCTGAGCTCACTCCACTGGCTACCGATAAAATGGAGAATTCTGTTTAAGATTGGCTTACTGACATTCAAATCCTTGCACAATCTGGGCCCTGGATACCTGAAGGACTTGTTGCAACTACATCACACCCCCCACAATCTTAGATCAAAAGGACGTAACACCTAGGTCACCCCCAGAGTCCACCTCAAAACCTTTGGAGACAGAGCCTTTTGTCATGCTGCCCCTACACTTTGGAACTCCCTGCCACACCCAATCAGGACAGCCCCATCCCTGGAAGCATTTAAGTCTAAACTGAAAATCTACCTCTTCAGTCTGGCATTCATGAACATCTGACTATCTCCTCTGTAACACAACCCAGCCTGAAACCCTGTATTAATCTGAGACACAGCTATGCGCTTTGAGTCCTATGGGAGAAAAGCGCTTTACAAATGTTATTGTATTGTATTGTATTGATACGGAATGCCCAGAACCAGGGAGTATATGTGGCATGTGGATCGGAGAGGTGAGTTAATGTAACAGCTCCAGAAGCATGCTACCCTCCGCAGAAATGGACAAACCAGCGGCGGCCCCTGAGCGCCCTCACTATGGCCTCAATTCACTAAGCAGTTTACACTAGTCTACTAATGGTTTTTAGTCTAATGGTTTGGTGTAATGTTTTAGACCTGGTCTAATGCTGGATCCACACCATACAATTTTATGGCCGATCGACCTGGCCGATCAATTATTTCTAGCATGTCTGATCTGAACGATCGATTTTTTTGAGCAATTTTCTGACCGATTCCCGTTGGTGTGTACGGAAATTGGTCAGAAAGATCGGTTAAAAAAAAAAACGATCGATCTTCAGATCAGACATGCTGGAAATAATTGATCGGCCAAAAAATTGTATGTTGTGGATCCAGCATTCAACATACGGTAATAGGTCGGTAAAGCAGGGGAAATGATCAAAAGATTCAATTCGCAAAGGCAAAGAAGGAGTAACCACGCCCACTTTTTCTGACAGAGATTAGACCAGCTGATTTCTGTTGGTAAAGTAATTCTGTGGGATATATTAGACGTGAGGATGGAACATTTTGAATTAATTATGCAGGAGTTTAATTCTATCCAGAGGAGAGCTCGTCAGAGGAGAAGGATGTCAGTCGTAGCTACTTGTTTGTGAATTGCATCTTTTGATCATTTCCCCTGCTTTACCCACCTAATTACCAAATGGTTTAGACCAGGTCTAAAAACAGGTCTCAAACATTTGGTAATTATTAGTGAATTCCCTCTTGATGCAACTGATTTACACCAAACCATCAGTAGACTAGTCTAAACTTCTTAGTGAATTGAGGCCATTGTCCCCCTTTGCCCCTCCCATGCTGTGTCTCTGTTTGCTGTCACAGTAGACAGTAAAATCTGACAGGTTTCGATCTAGTCAATCTCTTCATGGGGGATTCTCAGCATTTTCTTATTGTTTACAAAAACATTCTCTGAAAAGGATCAATACAAGGATACCAAACCAGCCTACCTTCTTATTTGCCACTATTCCAGCACTTGGATTGAGCAACTGCCATATAGTAAGCACTTTTCAAAATAATTAAAATCCTGACAATCTCCCATGAGGAGATGGATAGCCCAAAATCTGTCAGCTTTTTACGGCTAACTGCAAGTTACAGCAACATAGGAAAAAGTGATTTAAACTGCATTTTACTCTAGAAAACATACCGGTACATATAACATGTACATTTGTTTCAAGTTTTTTGTTTGCAATAGTGGTCTTTTAAAACCATATTAGGTTTGCTGGATCACTGGAGTTCTTCAACCGTAGTCAGTCAACCTTAACATGCGTCGGTAGAGATAAGCAATGGATTCCAATTATTCCAAGTTAATGCAAATGTTTTTGCATTTTGTGGAAAAAAACAAGAACCCTGGACCATTTAAATGCAGGTCCAGTTTTGAGCTGCATAAAAATTGCAACCAAATTTGCATTATCTGTGAAGTCCTAGCATCTCATGGATCATCTGTATGAGCCAGCAATCCCCATGCACAGCAGCATGTATTACCCTATGAAGAGGGGATGTGGGTGAAGGAGCCGGAGACCTACCACTGCGAGGAAACGCAGTAAAAGCCAATTGCTGAAGAGGCGGTGGCTGAGGAGAGGGGACAATATAAAAAGACAGTAGATGTCACTCAAAATAATCACAGAGCAGATTAAAGTGAACTGAGCAACAGATTTAAAAATAAAAAATTAAAGTAACAAACCACTACATAATGGTGTGTGCCATTGGGGGTGTGGGGGTTGGTGGGAGCACCATTACTTACCTTATAGGGTACTGCTCCTCTGGCCTCGGCACGTGCAACACATGCCATCTTCTTCACCCAACCATCAGCTTCTGCTGGAATGTGTAATTCCAGGCGGGGTCATGTGCGCGCTGCAATGCATGCCAGGAGATCCAGGGACTATATCTGCCAGCATGGATTGCGGCACGTGTGCGCAACCCCACCAGGAATTACAAATGCCAGCAGAAGCCGATGGTTGGGTGAAGAAGATGGTGCATGCCGTATGGCCCGGCACCAGAGAAGCAGCACCCCATAGGTGAAAAAGTGCCGGCTGCTTACCTGGTAGCAGTGTTCCGGCGAGTCCTCCAGGACGGCCCCTCCTGAGATTGTGTAAGTCCCCCCTCCCAAATCGGAAACACCTTAAGAGAATTAAAATAATTAATTGATGCAGTATAAATCCCACCTCCTCACAATCTCCCACAGTTTATGCAAAGAGAAGAATAACGAACCACACTCCCCTTATAAATAAAAGGTAAAAGTCAGGGTTGGGAACTAGGCGGCCGTCCTGGAGGACTCGCCGGAACACTGCTACCAGGTAAGCAGCCGGCACTTCCTCCCTTCGTCCTCCAGGACGGCCCCTCCTGAGATTTAGCGAGAAATTTACCCTAGGGTGGGATGACTGCTTGCAAAACTTTACAACCAAAAGATTGGTCTTGAATGGAGAGGAGTTTAACTCCGTAATGCTTAACGAATGTCAAATGCCTGGACCATGTCGCAGCCCGACAATCTGTTCCAAAGAGACTCCCGACCTTTCTGCCCATGACGTCGATAAAGATCTGGTCGAGTGTGCTGTAATATGAGCAGGTGCTATTACCTGAGCTTCTGAGTAAGCAAGAGTAATAACCTCCCTAATCCATCTAGACACCGTAGCTCTAGAGACCTGAACTCCTGTTCTAGAACCTCCGAAAGCTATCAGAAGGTTAGCTGAATTTCTTCAGTCCTTGGTTCTTCCCAATGGGACATGAAGTCTAAGATGCAATATAAGTACCACCTCATTCTACCTATCCTGAGTGCATTGAATATTACCTTGAATCAGTAGGAGATTTAGCAATGGATTTAGGTGGGTATATCCATTTGTTGTGGAGGCTACGTGGAAAACTAATTACCGGTAACCATACTTTTTGGCTTCTGCTTGCCTCCACCATAGGTGACCAATGAGAGTTAGAATATAACCTCTTCTCAGGATAGGACCACTCCAAGGATTGATTTCTTGGTAGATCCAAAACGATAGAGCTTTTTGAATGTGACATAAGAGGCCCATGCGGTAGCTTCACCCTCATATCCAGTGAGCTTAATTTACCTCTTTTTTAATTGAGAAATTAGCACATAAAGAAAAGATAAAGATTCCCTGATCCTTGTGGAAATCAGACCTAAGTTTCGTAGAAATAAGAGCGGTAACCTGAAATCAATTCAATTTTTCAGGACAGACATGGATGGTGGTTAAATGTATAGGGCCTGTATTTCTCCAATACACCTAGCCACCGCTGTCACCACCAACAAACATCTAAGGACTAAGTCTGTATAGTGATAGCCTTACTAATTCAGACGAATGGCAGCCTCACTTTAAGATGAGCAGACTGTTGGAATGTAAGTATACTTGAATTCTAGTCTCAGGTACTGAAGTCTAGTAAAGACTTGAGATACAGGGTCTCTTTAAGCAGAGTTTCTCGGAGAGAAATGATACAGTCATGTACCAGGAACAGGTCCCTCTTGGAAGGCCACATAATGGGTTATCAGGTCTAACTGCCCCCGACAGTTAGACGACAGACACCGTAAACAAAGCCGATATTTACAAAACATTGCATTCTTTGTAACTAGGTTATAAAGCAATGGCTTATTAATTAATGAGGTGGGTCACATGCCCATGCCAACACAAGAATACTTAATAAAGCCCTTTGAAAGGTGAAGAAGGCTGTCTCCGCTCTATCCCCTGTATGCTGATGAGTTTCTGGTGCCGGAGCAAAAGGTGTGTGGTGCTGTTGCCAATGGCAACCAGCATATAAAATTCTTACACAGACCATGCCTTCAGATATCGAGAGGCCACTATAAAATGGCCTGACCCTGCTTCACAAAGATCATCCAAGATCTGCAAGAACAATAGCACCTTTACCAAAGGTAGGGCTACAGCAGATGCCAAACCTCCCCTGTGCCGCAAAAAAAGTGTTCATTTTTAGGGAGAGTGTCACTGGATCTGACATCCAGATCGATTTCTCTATCCAACCACTGACATAGAATTGCTGTTTGAAATATTTTGTAGACAGCTTGTGCATAAGCAACAACTGGAATACAGGCAAAATGAAAGACATAGCTTGTCTGTGACCGCCTTTGCTCTGAAAAACTATCAGAGTGTTTTTGATCCAATCCTTTCTGCAGATCCATCCTAAATACTCTACAGTTGTAAAACAACCTGCATATTATCTTAGTTCTTCCTTCATTTTCACAGCTAGGTAAAGCTAGAAAATATCTTCTGTATACTCAGATTGCTGCTATTAAAATCATGTTCTTTCATAAAGATCCTGGGAACACTTGTAACCCATCAAGGAAGTACTCAGGACTGCAATGAAAAAGACTTGGGATTGAATCCTGAATTGCTGCCTCAGCATTTATGTTGCGCTTCTGTCCCGACGGACGGAAGGCGTCTGAGCTGCAGCCATTAAGGTATGCTCAGTAGGCAGTAGCAGTTCCAAAGAGCCTCGCCCAAGGACTCCTTACCGAACAGGTGTAGGCTTTCTGAACAGGGAGAGCTAAGGTACTAATCCCAGTCCCCAGTGTCAGAGGTAGAGCCCCTAACCACCACACTAGCCACTGTCCCTTTAAAAAATTTTTTTTTTTTTTTTCAAACAAACTTGCCATCAGAATAACTTATGCATCAACCTTGCATCTATTTATATGCAAAAAACAGTGTTGCAATTCAAATGTCTATGTGCAGAATCCCTGCACATAAGTAAAAACACATCTGCTAATAGCTTGACTCCTGTGCATATTCCCTGCACAAAATTATCTTCTGAAAGCACACCTGCTACCAGCATCATTATCTGAAAAGAGCACTTGCTATTGCAAACAGAATGTCTGTGTATAATTATTACACACCATTGTTATCTGAAAATTAGCTTTGCAAACTGAAGGTTTCTGTGCATATTTTTTGCATGTAATTCTGCATTGCATTCAGAACATGTGCCAATCCCTGAACATAACTCCTATCTGAAATGCACCATTGCATTCAGAATATCCATGTGCTAAACCCTGCACATAATTCTTATCTGATAAGTAGCATTGCATTCAGGATCTGTAAAGCACACCTGCTGGCAGATAAACTAAGCATGCATATAATTGTCTGAAAATGTATGCACACAAATAATTAACAGAAAACCCAAACTTGTTATAAATCATTACATGAAAGTATAACTGTTTTCAGAATAATATGGCCAACCAAAATATGTATGCATGTATTTGCATAATCCGCACCACAGCCATTCATTGTAATCAGCCATGCTTCAATCAAAATGCACAATCCCTGATTGTGGAAAAATCTACTTTGAGACCCAGATTTAAATGATTCCAACAATCAAGCAATTGATTATGTATATGGCTGCTCCCCTGTGGTATGAACGCTTGAATTTGAGGGAATTGCCAGAACAAAAAGGTGTAGCCTGCATAGGGCAAGAGGGTAAAGCTGCCCCGAAAGCTGAGAAAGTTGTAGCCATTTCCTGTTTCATGGGTTTCATCAGGTCAAATAAAGCTACTGTGGTACTTTCAGGTCTAGGAGCATAAGACTTAGACCTGATATAACAGACCAAACAAAGTCTTAGAGGTTCCTTCAGGCAACTTGCAACCACATTTAGTACATCAGCTAGACTTTGAAGTGCTTTTGAGTTTCTGTAGTACAAAACAACTCAAACACCAAGAGTCTTACTAACATGTACCCATTAACAATATGACAGGAGTCTGCAATAAACACTGAAATGTGTTTGCTTACCGGTGGATGTGACCTGACTGCTCAGTCTCACCAGTTGCAGCACTCTCCTGAGCTTCTGTGGTGGGCCCACTTGACTGCACCATGACCCCCTCAGAGCTGTAGCGT